>NW_026706719.1:0-86504 GCF_029867415.1 Vicia villosa | reverse complement strand
CCTTGAGGTAGAAACAACATTCTTGGACTTGAATGCAGGTTTGGAGAACTTGCCCTTCTGACATGCTTCACAAAGAGCATCTGATTTGAATTTCAGATTAGGGAGTCCTCTGACAAGATCCAGTTTGTTAATCTGAGAAATCTTTCTCAAACTAGCATGACCTAATCTCCTGTGCCAGACCCACTGCTCTTCAGAAACAGACATAAGACAAGTCACCTTCTGACTCATAAGATCTTGCAGATCTGTCTTATAAATGTTATTCTTCCTCTTGCCTGTAAATAGGATTGAGCCATCCTTCTGATTTACAGCCTTGCAGTACTTTTGATTAAAGATTATATCATAACCATTGTCACTCAATTGACTGATAGATAAGAGGTTATGTGTTAATCCTTCTACAAGAAGTACATTAGAAATGGAAGGAGAGTTACCAGACTTTATAGTTCCAGAGCCAATTATCTTGCCCTTCTGATCTCCTCCAAACTTGACTTCTCCTCCAGACTTAAGCACCAGGTCTTGGAACATAGACCTTCTTCCTGTCATGTGTCGTGAGCATCCAGAGTCCAGGTACCATGACATGTTGTGCTTTGTCCTTTTTGCAGCCAAGGATATCTGCAATAGGAATAATCTTATCCTTAGGTACCCACATTTTCTTGGGTCCTTTCTTGTTAGATTTTCTCAAGTTCTGATTGAACTTGGGTTTGACATTATAAGCAATAGGAGGAACAACATGATAATTTTTAATATGAGTTTCATGATATTTCCTAGGTTGTGTCACATGCTTTTTGGTGTGTGTTATGTGAAAACTTTGAGCATGTGAAGTGTGCCTAATATCATGAGAGTGGCCATACTTGAACTGATCATACAATGGCTTGTATGTGAGTTTCATTTCATCAACAGGTTCAAGTTTGTATGGGGTTTCACCCTCATAACCAATGCCAACTCTTTTGTTTCTAGACACGGCATATATCATAGAAGCTAGCTGACTTCTGCCAATACTTCTAGATAAGAACTTCCTGAAACTTAAATCATATTCTTTCAGAATATGGTTTAGACTAGGAGTGGATTTTTCTGAATCAGAAGGAGATCCAACATTATTGGATAATTTTAAAAGTTTTTCTTTTAATTCAGAATTCTCCTTTTCAAGCTTCTTTGTTTCAAATTCAAATAGCTTTTTCAGCTTTTTGTATTTGATACAAATCTGAGACTTGGATTCCAGAAGTTCAGTTAACCCGGAAACTAACTCATCTCTAGTAAGTTCAGAAAATACCTCTTCAGAATCTGATTCTGATGTAGATTCTGATCCGTCATCTTCTGTCGCCATCAGCGCACAGTTAGCCTGCTCATCTTCAGAGTCTGAATCATCTTCTGACTCATCCCAGGTTGCCATAAGACCTTTCTTCTTATGAAACTTCTTCTTGGGATATTCCTTCTGAAGATTTGGACATTCATTTCTGAAGTGTCCTGGCTCATTGCATTCATAACACATGACCTTCTTTTTGTCAGATCTTCTGTCATCAGAAGATTCTCCACGTTCAAATTTCTTTGAACTTCTGACGCCTCTGAACTTCCTTTGCTTGCTCTTCCAGAGTTGATTTAGCCTTCTGGAGATCAAGGACAGTTCATCTTCTTCTTCAGATTCTGATTCTTCAGGATCTTCTTCTCTAGCCTGAAAAGCGTTAGTGCATTTTTTAATATTTGATTATAATGCAATAGACTTACCTTTCTTTTGAGGCTCATTTGCGTCCAGCTCTATCTCATGACTTCTCAAGGCACTGATAAGCTCTTCCAGAGAAACTTCATTCAGATTCTTTGCAATCTTGAATGCAGTCACCATAGGACCCCATCTTCTGGGTAAGCTTCTGATGATCTTCTTTACGTGATCAGCCTTTGTGTATCCCTTGTCAAGAACTCTCAATCCAGCAGTAAGAGTTTGAAATCTTGAAAACATCTTTTCAATGTCTTCATCATCCTCCATCTTGAAGGCTTCATACTTCTGGATTAAAGCGAGAGCTTTAGTCTCCTTGACTTGAGCATTTCCTTCATGAGTCATTTTCAAGGACTCATATATATCATAGGTCGTTTCCCTGTTAGATATCTTCTCATACTCAGCATGAGAGATAGCATTCAGCAAGACAATTCTGCATTTATGATGATTCCTGAAAAGCTTCTTCTGATCATCACTCATTTCTTGCCTTGTCAGCTTTACGCCACTGGCATTTACTGGATGTTTGTAACCATCCATCAGAAGATCCCATAGATCACCATCTAGACCAAGAAAGTAACTTTCCAGTTTATCTTTCCAGTATTCAAAGTTTTCACCATCAAATACCGGCGGTCTTGTATAACCATTGTTACCGTTGTGTTGCTCAGCAGAGCCAGATGTAGATGTAGACTTTGCAGTTTCATCAGCCATCTTTTACTGAAGCGTTTTTCTCTTCCTGAATCTTTTCTAAACACGGTTAAGTGCTTGCACCTTAGAACCGGCGCTCTGATGCCAATTGAAGGATAGAAAAACACTTAGAAAGGGGGGGTTTGAATAAGTGTAGCTTTAAAAACTTGACAGATAAAAATAAATTGAACAGTTATTTTTATCCTGGTTCGTTGTTAACTTTGCTTCTCATCAGAACTTCATATTTATAGGCGTTGGAGAAGATGACCGTTGAGTGCATTTAATGCTTTGCGTGTTCCGTACAGCATCGCATTTAATGTTATACGCTTTTGTCAACTACCTCGAGCCTTGTTCACGCTGTGTCTACTGACGTTGCCTTTAATAGCTTCCAACGTTCCTTTTGTCAGTCAGCGTAGCCTGTCACTTGTACTTCCTTCTGATCTGATGTTTGTGAATACAACGTTTGAATATCATCAGAGTCAAACAGCTTGGTGCAAAGCATCTTCTGATCTTCTGACCTTGAAGTGCTTCTGTGCGTGATACCATCAGAACTTCAGTGCTTCTGATCTCATGTTCTTCTGATGCTTCCATAGACCCATGTTCTGATTCTGCTTCGACCATCTTCTGATGTCTTGCCAGACCATGTTCTGATGTTGCATGCTGAACCCTTTGAGACAAAGCTTCTGAGCGCTGAATTATGCATACTCTTTATATATTTCCTGAAAAGGAAATTGCATTGGATTAGAGTACCATATTATCTTAAGCAAAATTCATATTATTGTTATCATCAAAACTAAGATAATTGATCAGAACAAATCTTGTTCTAACAAGTTCAATCAGCCTTGTATTCTAAGGACTTGAATGAACGAAAGGAGCATAAACCTTCGACTGTTGGTGAAGGTTTGGCCGTTAAAGGAAAATTCTTGCGAAAGAATGGTAAGTTCGACAAGAAGGGCAAAAGCCAGTCGAAGTCTTACAGTGGCGAAGCATCTGGCATTCGATGCTATCATTGTAAGAAGGAGGGTCACACAAGAAAGGTGTGCCCTGAACGTCTGAAAGATCATTGAGGTAAGGATAATGGCAATGCAGCCATTGTTCAAGATGATTTTGAATCATCTGATGTTCTTGTGGTTTCAAGCAGTGACTCGAGAAGAGAGTGGATTATGGATTCAGGTTGCACTTGGCACATGACTCCAAACAAAGACTTGTTCGAGGAATTAGGTGATCAAGATGGTGGATCAATATTGCTGGGAAACAACAAGGCTTGCAAGATTGCAGGTATTGGATCTGTAAGATTCAAGCTCCATGATGAGTCAATAAGGTTGTTGACTGAAGTCAGGTATTTTCCTGATTTGAAGAGAAATCTGCTTTCTCTTGGTGAATTCGACAAGAAAGGATATGTTTTCCAAGGAGAGAAAAGTATCCTAAGAGTCATGAAGGGTTCGAAGGAAGTCTTGAGAGGCGTGAAGAAACAAGGCATGTATACCCTTGAGGCTGAAGTTGTAAGTGGTTCGACAAATGTTGCTTCCACGAAACCTTTGTCGAAGACAGAAATCTGGCACATGAGATTGGGCCATGTCAGTGAAAGGGGTCTGGTTGAATTAGGGAAACAAAATCTGCTTAGTGGAGACAAAGTCGAGAAGCTGAAATTTTGTGAACCCTGTGTATTTGGAAAATCTTGCAGAGTGAAGTTCAACAAAGACAAACAAAGAACACATGGATCCCTTGACTACATCCATGCTGATCTTTGGGGGCCTGCAAGGTGTGTATCACATTCTGGGGCAAGGTATTTTCTATCCATAGTAGATGACTACTCCAGAAAATTATGGGTATTCATCCAGAAGACTAAGGATGAAACTTTTGAGAATTTCAAAAGTTGGAAGGCTCTGGTTGAAAATCAAACTGGCAGAAAGGTCAAGAGGTTAAGAACCGACAATGGCCTTGAATTTTGCAATGAGGCATTCGACAGCTTTTGTGCTGCCTCTGGTATTGCAAGGCATAGAACTACTGCAGGTACTCCACAGCAAAATGGTTTGGCTGAAAGGTTTAATCGAACTATTTTGGAGAGAGTCAGATGCATGTTGATTAGTGCCGGTTTAAAGAAGGTGTTTTGGGCTGAGGATGTTTCGACAGCAACATATCTGATAAACAGATGTCCTTCGACAGCGTTAGATATGAAGACACCTGAAGAAGTTTGGTCGGGACATCCACCAGATCTCGACAAACTGAGAGTATTTGGCTGCGTAGCCTATGCTCATATTAGGCAAGACAAGGTCGAACCTAGAGCTCTGAAATGCATGTTCATGGGATACCCTGAAGGAGTTAAAGCTTATAGGCTATGGTGCCTAGAGCCAGGTCACAGGAGGTGTATCACCAGTCGAGATGTAGTTTTCAATAAAGATGAAATGACTTTTAAGAAAACTGATGATGTTGGTCGAAGTACAGAAACATCTGACGAAGAGCTGGAACAGGTAGAGATTCCTGTTGAGGTGGAGCATGTTGATGTTGAATTGCATATCCCAGATGAAGTCGAAGAAGAAGCAGAAGATGCTGAGGATGAGGAAACTGTCGATGACTACCTATTATCAAGAGATAGGTTGAGAAGAGTCATCAAAGCACCTTAGAGGCTTGGGTATGCAGATCTTATAGCTTATGCCTTAGTCTCTGCAAGTGAGGTTCTAGACGAAGAACCTAGAGACTACAAGGAAGTTATGAGGAGTCGAAATAAGACTGAATGGCTGAAGGCCATGGATGATGAGATGAAATCTCTTCATGATAATCACACTTGAGAACTAATCAAGAAACCTGTTGGGGCAAGGTTAGTCAGCTGTAAATGGATTTTCAAAGTTAAGGAAGGAATTGAAGGAGCGACGTCGAAAAGATACAAGGCAAGGCTAGTTGCAAGGGGTTTCACTCAGAAAGAAGGTGTCGACTTCAATGATGTGTTTTCTCCTGTTGTGAAGCATAGGTCCATTCGAATGTTGCTTGCCTTGGTGGCACAGTTCGACCTTGAACTGGAACAGATGGATGTAAAGACTGCGTTCTTGTACGGTGATCTAGATGAAACGATCCTGATGAGACAACCTGAAGGGTATGTCGAAAAGGGAAAGGAAGATTATGTGTGCAAGCTACAAAGATCTTTATATGGGCTGAAATAATCTCCTCGACAGTGGAATAAGAGATTCGACAAGTTCATGGCACACATAAGTTTCATTAGAAGTCAGTTCGACCACTGAAGTGGAATATATTGCCTTAACTGAAGCTGTGAAAGAAGCATTGTGGCTCGAAGGTTTTGCAAAGGAGCTGAAACTTCAAGGTCGAGGTATCACTGTTAAATGTGATAGTCAAAGTGCAATACACCTGTCGAAGAATTCAGCCTATCATGAGCGAACTAAGCACATTGATGTGAGGCAGCATTTCGTCAGAGGAGTAATCGAGCGTGGAGAAGTCCAAGTGCTGAAGGTTTCAACTGAAGACAATGCTGCTGATATGATCACCAAGACATTGCCGAGTTGCAAGTTTTTCCACTGTATGCAGTTGATAAAACTGCATGAAGAAAGCTAGTGTGTTCCCTTGACGTTGTAGAGTTAGGTCCAAGGTGGAGATTTGTGAGATATTGGATCGAACTCTAGTATGGTCGAAGGGTAGCTTCTTGGTTCGACAGTTCGACAGGGTTAAGCATGACGTCGAAGGTTGTTCACATGCTGGTGTCGAAGCGTGCATGTTGTAGTCGAAGATGGGTCTAGCATGTAGATGTCGAAGATGCTAGGGTTGTTAGCATGTTAAATTAGGTTTAGTGTTTAAACCCTAATTTGTTAAGTTAGCTTGTGTATTAAGTTGGCTTGTGTAATGGGCCTTGCTGAAAAAGCCCATTAGTTAGTATGTTAGGTTTTATTATAAATAGCATACTAGTCTCTCATCATTGCTAAGCTGCAAATCCTAATTTAGGGTGAGAGAGCTTATTTGTTATTCTTGTAAACTTGTAATCTTGTTTTCTAAGAGAAAGTGAAAGAATAGCAGTTATAACCAATTCTTGTGTTCCTCTTCTTCCTTGTCCTTTATTCTTCCCTTGCATTATACTTTGTTCTTGGTATTGAATTCACAACATTACAAATATTAGAAACTAAAATTGAGGGTTTTATTAGTAAATATAAGTCTCTGCCCTTTCACTAAGCAAATCAAAATTCTGAAGGGGAGTTTTTTATTCCACCCCATGCTTTTCTAGTGTACCATGTGAAATTACATAAATGCCTCTGAAAATCAAAAATGCATTTCTGATTCGCACCATATTAGACATGAATGTTGGAATAGTTAGGAACTAACTGGAAATATAACTACAGTTTAGAACCGTAAATATATTTCCGGTTCGTGGAACAACTAAAAGGCGAGCTGCCTCTTCCCCTCCCATTACAGTTTCAAACACAAAAACACTTTTCAAACTCTCTCAATTTCATTTTCACCAAATCAACCACATTTGCAACCGAAGTTGTTTGAAATCATCAAACACCAGTCTCTCAAGCATCCAACCACAATCAATCAACAAAAATCAACCACAATCAATCAAGTAAGTTATTTTTGAACTTTTTAGAGTTTATGTAAAATCCACTCAAATGTGTGTTTTAGGATAGAAATTGAGATTTTTTAATTTGTTATCAATATTAGGAATCATTAGTAAGGTGTTAGCAATGTCATTTTCATGATCAATGTGATATACACTACCTCAAAGAAATGACTATTATTGTGGTTCGAGCTACTCAAGTTTTGAAGAAATTGTTTGTAATGCCTAGTGTATCAGCATGTGGTGCGCTGTTGTGCTGGTTAAGAAAGATGGGACCGTGAGATTGTGTGTGGATTACCATCAATTGAAAAATATTACTATTAAGAATCGGTGTCATATTCCTAGAATCGATGATTTTATGGATGGGTGGTGAAAGCTCATGTGTTTAACAAGATTGACTGGAGATCAGGTTACCATCAGATTCGGATGAAGTTGGAGGTTATATCTAAGATTTTGTTAAAAAAAATTATGGTCATCATTAGTATCTGATTATGTTATTCGATGTGTCTAATGCACTAGGAGTATTCATGGAGATTTAGATCTTGACATGAATGGAGGGATAGTAAAAATTTAATAGCAGATAGCTTAATGGATCTATAATAGGTGATGAGAACCACAATGGGTGAAAAAACTCTCTCAAGAAATTTTAACCCTGTTGCATGCCCAGGACTAACTTTGAACCCAAGATCTCTCTGGCTAAGCTAGAAGATATTCATAACCATCTCATTTAAGTACTCTTTGAAGGATAGAAAAACACTTAGAAAGGGGGGGATTGAATAAGTGTGACTTAAAAACTTGGACGATAAAAAAAAATTGCACAATTATTTTTATCCTGGTTCGCTGTTAACGAAGCTACTCCAGTCCACCCCCGCAGAGATGATTTACCTCAACCTGAGGATTTAATCCACTAATCGCACGGATTACAATGGTTTTCCACTTAGTCCACGACTAAGTCTTCTAGAGTATCCTGATCACAACTTGATCACTCCAGGAACAACTGCTTAGACAACTTCTAAGACTTTTCTAGAGTCTACTGATCAAACTGATCACTCTAGTTACAAACTGCTCAGCCAACTGCTAAGACTTCCTAGAGTATACTGATCACACGATCACTCTAGTTACAAACTGCTCAGCCAACTGCTAAGACTTCCTAGAGTATACTGATCACACGATCACTCTAGTTCCTTACAGTTTAATGTAATCTATTCAAGAGTTTACAAATGCTTCTTAAAAGCTATAATCACAAACTGTGATATTTCTCTTATAGTTTAAGCTTAATCTCACTAAGATATTACAACAGCAATGTAGTGAGTTGATGAAGATTCTGAGCTTTGAGTTTAACAGCGTTTCAGCAAGTTTGTTTTCGTTCAGAGTCGTTAAGAATTCGTGTAGAATCGGCAACCTTGCTTCTCATCAGAACTTCATATTTATAGGCGTTGAGAAGATGACCGTTGAGTGCATTTAATGCTTTGCGTGTTCCGTACAGCATTGCATTTAATGTTATACGCTTTTGTCAACTACCTCGAGCCTTGTTCACGCTGTGTCTACTGACGTTGCCTTTAGTAGCTTTAACGTTCCTTTTGTCAGTTAGCGTAGTCTGCCACCTGTACTTCCTTCTGATCTGATGTTTGTGAATACGACGTTTGAATATCATCAGAGTCAAACAGCTTGGTGCATAGCATCTTCTGATCTTCTGACCTTGAAGTGCTTCTGTTGCGTGATACCATCTTCTGATCTTCAGTGCTTCTGATCTCATGTTCTTCTGATGCTTCCATAGACTCATGTTCTGATTCTGCTTCGACCATCTTCTGATGTCTTGCCAGACCATGTTCTGATGTTGCATGCTGAACCCTTTGAGACACATCTTCTGAGCGCTGAATTATGCATACTCTTTATATATTTCCTGAAAAGGAAATTGCATTGGATTAGAGTATCATATTATCTTAAGCAAAATTCATATTATTGTTATCATCAAAACTAAGATAATTGATAAGAACAAATCTTGTTCTAACAATCTCCCCCTTTTTGATGATGACAAAAACACATATAAATGATATGAATTTGCGATCAGAAAGAGTAGACGGCAAAAGACAAATTACACAGCTATAGCATAAGCATATGAATATGTCTCCCCCTGAGATTAACAATCTCCCCCTGAGATAAATAATCTCCCCCTGAAATAAATACTCGAAGAACTTTAATAAAAGACTTCCCTGATTATTTCGGTAGAGACGATCATATAAGCTTCTGCCTTTAGAGAATTCATAGCTTCTGACTTCTGCTTCCATTGGACAGCTTCAGAACTTGAATTTCTTTAGATCCTTAGAACACTCACAGCTTCTGATTCCTGCTTCCATCGTGGACAGCTTCAGAACTTGAATTTCTTTGATCTTCAGAACATTCACAGCTTCTGATTTCTGCTTCCATTCAGGACAGCTTCAGAACTTGAATTTCTTTGATCCTCAGAACATTCACAGCTTCTGATTTCTGCTTCCATTCAGGACAGCTTCAGAACTTGAGTTTTCTGGATCTTCTAGAACATTCACATCTTCTGATTTCTGCTTCCCTCGGATAGCTTCAGAACTTTGAATGTCTACCAACATCACTTCATGCTAGATTTGTATCAGAACATTGTTGAATGTACCAGAGCATCATTAGAGCATCTCTACATCCTGAAATGTTACTGAACAAAAAACTAAACGACAAAAGTCAGCATGAAAGAATCAAAACATAAAATGTATATTCAAATACATGATATGTATCAGAGCCAAATGTATCAGAGCATTATAGGCTAAGAAAAATATATCAGAGCAAATAGAATTTTGTCAGAACAAGATAGACAATGATATTCAAATTCTATTATCAGTGCTTCTGATCCCTGAAGCTTGACAGCACTCAGCTTGCTTCAGTTTTCAAGAGCTTATTCTTTTTACAGAATAACTCTTCTTATGGTTTTGCTTCTAGTGTTTGCTTCTGAAGATTCACTTCATTTCTTTATACCTGCAAAACACTTAAACCATATAGAACTTGCAGTTCTTGTTAGTGAATGTGTGGGAGCCTTTGCCCAGCAACTGATAGATTTAATCAAATCATTTATCATTTATCTTCTCCCCCTTTTTGTCATAACATCAAAAAGAATGTTTAAAAGGATTCAGATGTATAAAACGACAAAAAACATTTACTAGAATGTAAAACACAAAGAAAATTTCCATTGAAAATTCAAAACAAAGATTACAAACTGGAATGCAGGAAAGAACAGATGCAACAAGGAAGGAAAACTACTAAGACAAAAGGACTAAGTTCCTAGCCTTCGCAAAATCCGTGCCAGAGCATCATGAATCCCTTCAGTGCTTGCAGTTTGCCTTGCCATGAAGGAGCGAAACTCAGCATTGGCTGCTTCTTGCGCTTCCAAACGCGAAGCCAGCATAGCTTGATTCAGATGAAGAGCTTCCAAGGTCTCCAACTGAGCTGAGTTTCCACCAGAAGAAGAGGCACCCAAATTTCCGCCAAAAGGGACAGCAATCTCAGCAGGGTGATCTTGTGGAAGATTGTCAGTTTGAACTTCTTCCATTTCCTCATCTGAGTCTGACTCAGAGGTAGCCTTAGCATATTCTGGTTCAGGCAGCTCAGAAGTTCCATCTTCCAACGCTTGAAGAATAGCTGCTAGGTTTGTTGGAGGAGTAGGACCAGCATCTCCAGCACGATAAACCACTACTGGAAAGACCATGTGAGGTGCTCTTTCTGAGGGGTTCATTCTGAACCAGTTAAACAGCCACTGAAAATCTCCAGTTAGCACAGGAAACCAGAGCACAGAAGACCGGGGTTTCCACACCACGATATCTCTGCAGAGATTTTCTTCTTCCAACTCATCTGCAGGTATCTTCTCTTCAAGAACGCTTCTGTTCCTGATGAGACAGTGGTGGCTGCTTTCACCCACTTCCAACTGACGACCACGAGGACCAGGAGCTTCAGACAAGATCCTTCTCTTAGTGTCAGTAGCCTTCACCAGAAAGTCCTGAATAAAGGTATCCCAGAGGTTACTCATAGCATACATATCCAGATGGTTAAGGTAAGCAGCACCCAGGATTTCCAACCAGCCGTTTACATCAGAATGTAAACGCTCCAGAGATGATTGAGTAGTAGGGGTTGGAGGGATGATGGTGAATCTGGAGTCGGGACGGACAACACTATAGGGATTAGGTGTTCTGGTGGGAAAAGGGTGTGAGAGAGGTGAAGACATTTCTGATGAGGGGGTTAAAGGAGAGGAAGGGTTGGATGAGGAGGAGGTTGAGTCAAAATGGAAAAGAGATGAGGAAGAAGATGGAGATGAAGGAGGGCTTTCACCAGGGGGTTGAAACACACGTCTGGAATAATTTCCAGATAACTTGGCTTCTCTTGGGTTCACTTTGAGAGGGTCATAGGTGATTTTTATCTTTTTTGGTTTGGTTTCAGGTTCAGCAGATGCTTTTCTCTTATGTTTCCGATCATTGTCTTGATTTCCAGAGCTTGAAGAAGGATTCATGATGAGGTAGCAGGTATTGGAAGCTGCTAGGGTTTATGATATGAATACAAAGAGAGAGGACGAAAAAGAAACTGAATGCAAAGTGAAGAATATAAGAGGGAAAAGAACCGTTTTGAAGAGTATAAAAAGAAAAATGAAAGAGAGTAAATGATGAAGAGCATTTAATGTTACGTGACGTGAGGAGAGATAATAATGACAAAAGACATGATTTGCACAGTTACCTAAGTAGACGTCCCCTCAACTGCACGCACGCTCGTCCAGAAATGATGAACACGTGTTTACCATCTGGATGGCCAGTTATAGCTGTTGCTTTTAAAGAGATTTTGAATCAACTTAAACAATAAAACGTTAGTAATAACAGAATCACAATATTTAATTGATTTCAACCAGAACTACTTATAAAAGAAATTTTATTTCAGAAGATACTTATATATAAGAGTTTCTTATCTTCTCATTCTGGGCTTGTTTCTGAAGACTCATTTTGCACCGATTATATTAAATCCAACTGGTCTAGGAACAAGATCCCAAACATCATTCCTTGTGAACTGATTTAGTTCTTCTTGCATAGCAATTATCCAGTCTGGATCCTCTAGAGCATGATCAACAGAAGTTGGCTCGATCAGAGATACAAGACCTAATTGACAGTCTGCATTGTTCCTAAGGAATGCTCTTGTTCTGATTGGATCATCCTTCTTTCCAAGAATGACATCTTCTGAATGACCAGAGATGAGTCTGGATGATCTTCTGACAGATGGTTCTTCAGAAATGCTTAGATTGTCCAGAGAAGCTGATACTTGATCTTCAGATTCTTTGCTTCTGAGAAGCTCTGCTTCTGATGCATTGCTTCTTGGCTCAACAACTTCTGATATTTCAATATCACAACCTGCAAAATTATCAAACTGCTTTGGTTTTTCAGAACCAAGCTTATCATCAAACCTGATATTAATTGATTCTTCCACAATCAATGTTTCAGTGTTGTATACTCTGTAGCCTTTTGAGCGTTCAGAATATCCAAGAAGGAAACATTTTTGAGCTTTGGAATCAAACTTACCAAGATGATCTTTAGTGTTCAGAATAAAACATACACATCCAAAAGGATGGAAATATGAGATGTTGGGCTTTTTATTCTTCCACAATTCATAGGGAGTCTTATTTAGAATAGGTCTGATAGAGATTCTATTCTGAATGTAGCATGCAGTGTTTATTGCTTCTGCCCAGAAGTGCTTAGCCATATTGGTTTCATTGATCATGGTTCTGGCCATTTCTTGCAGAGTCCTATTCTTTCGCTCTACAACTCCATTTTGTTGTGGAGTTCTAGGACAAGAGAAATCATGGGCAATACCATTCTCTTTGAAGAATTCTTCAAAGGATCCGTTCTCAAATTCACCACCATGATCACTTCTGACCTTTATGATTTTACACTCTTTTTCAGATTGAATCTGAATGCAGAAATCAAAGAACACTGAATGAGTCTCATCCTTGTGTTTCAAGAATTTTACCCACGTCCAGCGACTATAATCATCTACGATGACTAATCCATATTTCTTTCCTCTGACAGATGCTGTTTTGACTAGTCCAAACAGATCAATGTGCAGGAGTTCTAATGGCCTTGAGGTAGAAACAACATTCTTAGACTTGAATGCAGGTTTGGAGAACTTGCCCTTCTGACATGCTTCACAAAGAGCATCTGATTTGAATTTCAGATTAGGGAGTCCTCTGACAAGATTCAGTTTGTTAATCTGAGAAATCTTTCTCAAACTAGCATGACCTAGTCTCCTGTGCCAGACCCACTGCTCTTCAGAAACAGACATAAGACAGGTCACCTTCTGACTCATAAGATCTTGCAGATCTGTCTTATAAATGTTGTTCTTCCTCTTTCCTGTAAATAGGATTGAGCCATCCTTCTGATTTACAGCCTTGCAAGACTTTTGATTAAAGATTATATCATAACCATTGTCACTTAATTGACTGATAGATAAGAGGTTATGAGTTAATCCTTCTACAAGAAGTACATTAGAAATGGAAGGAGAGTTACCAGACTTTATAGTTCCAGAGCCAATTATCTTGCCCTTCTGATCTCCTCCAAACTTGACTTCTCCTCCAGATTTAAGCACCAGGTCTTGGAACATAGACCTTCTTCCTGTCATGTGTCGTGAGCATCCAGAGTCCAGGTACCATGACATGTTGTGCTTTGTCCTTTTTGCAGCCAAGGATATCTGCAATAGAAATAATCTTATCCTTAGGTACCCACATTTTCTTGGGTCCTTTCTTGTTAGATTTTCTCAAGTTCTGATTGAACTTGGGTTTGACATTATAAGCAATAGGAGGAACAGCATGGTAATTCTTAACATGAGTTTCATGATATTTCCTAGGTTGTGTCACATGCTTCTTGGTGTGTGCTAAGTGAAAGCTTTGAGCGTGTGAGGTGTGCCTAATATCATGAGAGTGGCCATACTTGAACTGATCATACAATGGATTGTATGTGAATTTCATTTCATCAACAGGTTCAAGTTTGTATGGGGTTTCACCCTCATAACCAATGCCAACTCTTTTGTTTCCAGATACGGCATATATCATAGAAGCTAGCTGACTTCTGCCAATACTTCTAGATAGGAACTTCCTGAAACTTAAATCATATTCTTTCAGAATATGGTTTAGACTAGGAGTGGATTTTTCTGAATCATAAGGAGATCCAACATTATTGGATAATTTTAAAAGTTTTTCTTTTAATTCAGAATTCTCCAACTCAAGCTTCTTTGTTTCAAATTCAAATAGCTTTTTCAGCTTTTTGTATTTGATACAAATCTGAGACTTGGATTCCAGAAGTTCAGTTAATCCAGAAACTAACTCATCTCTAGTAAGTTCAGAAAATACCTCTTCAGAATCTGATTCTGATGTAGATTCTGATCCGTCATCTTCTGTCGCCATCAGCGCACAGTTGGCTTGCTCATCTTCTGAATCATCTTCTGACTCATCCCAGGTTGCCATAAGACCTTTCTTCTTATGAAACTTCTTCTTGGGATTTTCCTTCTGAAGATTTGGACATTCACTTCTGAAGTGTCCTGGCTCATTGCATTCATAGCACATGACCTTCTTCTTGTCAGATCTTCTCTCATCAGAAGATTCTCCATGTTCAAATCTCTTTGAACTTCTGAAGCCTCTTAACTTCCTTTGCTTGCTCTTCCAGAGTTGATTTACCCTTCTTGAAATCATGGACAGTTCATCTTCTTCTTCAGATTCTGATTCTTCAGGATCTTCTTCTTTGGCCTGAAAAGCGTTAGTGCATTTCTTGATATTAGATTTTAA
Organism: Vicia villosa; assembly: GCF_029867415.1. Taxonomy (NCBI): domain Eukaryota; kingdom Viridiplantae; phylum Streptophyta; class Magnoliopsida; order Fabales; family Fabaceae; genus Vicia; species Vicia villosa. The sequence goes on along the minus strand of NW_026706719.1, from coordinate 71,729 downwards.
TGCAATAGACTTACCTTTCTTTTGAGGCTCATTTGCATCCAGCTCAATCTCATGGCTTCTCAAGGCACTGATCAGCTCTTCCAGAGAAACTTCATTCAGATTCTTTGCAATCTTGAATGCAGTCACCATAGGACCCCATCTTCTGGGTAAGCTTCTGATGATCTTCTTCACATGATCAGCCTTGGTATATCCTTTGTCAAGAACTCTCAATCCAGCAGTCAGAGTTTGAAATCTTGAAAACATCTTTTCAATTTCTTCATCATCCTCCATTTTGAAGGCTTCATACTTCTGGATTAAGGCAAGAGCTTTTGTCTCCTTGACTTGAGCATTTCCTTCATGAGTCATTTTCAAGGACTCATATATATCATAAGCCGTTTCCCTGTTTGATATTTTCTCATACTCAGCATGAGAAATAGCATTCAGCAAAACAGTTCTGCATTTATGATGATTCCTGAAAAGCTTCTTTTGATCATCACTCATTCCTTGCCTTGTCAGCTTTACGCCACTGGCATTTACTGGATGTTTGTAACCATCCATTAGAAGATCCCATAGATCACCTTCTAAACCAAGAAAGTAACTTTCCAGTTTATCTTTCCAGTATTCGAAGTTTTCACCATCAAATACCGGCGGTCTTGTGTAACCATTGTTACCGTTGTATTGCTCAGCAGAGCCAGATGTAGATGTAGATTTATCAGTTCCATCAGCCATCTTTTACTGAAGCGTTTTTCTCTTCCTGAATCTTTTCTAAACACGGTTAAGTGCTTGCACCTTAGAACCGGCGCTCTGATGCCAATTGAAGGATAGAAAAACACTTAGAAAGGGGGGGATTGAATAAGTGTGACTTAAAAACTTGGACGATAAAAAAAAATTGCACAATTATTTTTATCCTGGTTCGCTGTTAACGAAGCTACTCCAGTCCACCCCCGCAGAGATGATTTACCTCAACCTGAGGATTTAATCCACTAATCGCACGGATTACAATGGTTTTCCACTTAGTCCACGACTAAGTCTTCTAGAGTATCCTGATCACAACTTGATCACTCCAGGAACAACTGCTTAGACAACTTCTAAGACTTTTCTAGAGTCTACTGATCAAACTGATCACTCTAGTTACAAACTGCTCAGCCAACTGCTAAGACTTCCTAGAGTATACTGATCACACGATCACTCTAGTTACAAACTGCTCAGCCAACTGCTAAGACTTCCTAGAGTATACTGATCACACGATCACTCTAGTTCCTTACAATTTAATGTAATCTATTCAAGAGTTTACAAATGCTTCTTAAAAGCTATAATCACAAACTGTGATATTTCTCTTATAGTTTAAGCTTAATCTCACTAAGATATTACAACAGCAATGTAGTGAGTTGATGAAGATTCTGAGCTTTGAGTTTAACAGCGTTTCAGCAAGTTTGTTTTCGTTCAGAGTCGTTAAGAATTCGTGTAGAATCGGCAACCTTGCTTCTCATCAGAACTTCATATTTATAGGCGTTGAGAAGATGACCGTTGAGTGCATTTAATGCTTTGCGTGTTCCGTACAGCATTGCATTTAATGTTATACGCTTTTGTCAACTACCTCGAGCCTTGTTCACGCTGTGTCTACTGACGTTGCCTTTAGTAGCTTTAACGTTCCTTTTGTCAGTTAGCGTAGTCTGCCACCTGTACTTCCTTCTGATCTGATGTTTGTGAATACGACGTTTGAATATCATCAGAGTCAAACAGCTTGGTGCATAGCATCTTCTGATCTTCTGACCTTGAAGTGCTTCTGTTGCGTGATACCATCTTCTGATCTTCAGTGCTTCTGATCTCATGTTCTTCTGATGCTTCCATAGACTCATGTTCTGATTCTGCTTCGACCATCTTCTGATGTCTTGCCAGACCATGTTCTGATGTTGCATGCTGAACCCTTTGAGACACATCTTCTGAGCGCTGAATTATGCATACTCTTTATATATTTCCTGAAAAGGAAATTGCATTGGATTAGAGTATCATATTATCTTAAGCAAAATTCATATTATTGTTATCATCAAAACTAAGATAATTGATAAGAACAAATCTTGTTCTAACACTCTTGAGTATATATAATAAGCCTTAATACTATATTAAACTTTTGAATTGATTTAACCCAATCTTTAAAATTAACTCGTAATATAATTAATGTCTCTCGATAGAAACTCCTGTCACATGTTATCTTTAATCTATGCGGGACATGAATTTTTGTTTCTTTCTATACACTTCTTTATTTTCAAATTTATTTATTACGCAAATGTACATAGCTATTGACCATATTCTACACTATCTAATTATCTAATGGTCTTGTTAACTAGTGCTCTTAGGGCAATGGTTAAGCATTCCAAAAAAATAAATATTTTATAGAAAATTTAACATTTCAATTTTTAAGATATTAAATATGTAGATTACCGAAATAAATTTACTATTTTAAAGTCTTAACCATTATCCTGAGGACATTGTTTAGCATTTCCCTTGTCTAATTATTAGGCCTAAATACATTTTCTATATCAATTTTCTCAAACATACAATTTTACCTCCCCTAGTTCTAGATGTGTACGATTTTGGTCTCTAAATTTACCAATTGTGTGATTTAACCAATTTTGGTGATATGAAAAAATACATCATGCAGTACTATAAAGAGGGTCAAAAGCAAATAATTGAAAAATCAAGGACTAAAAATGCAGGAGAAACTCATGTGAGATCAATAGTAAAATACAAAAAAAAAAAACTATAAACTAACATCAAAATATACTAAGAACTAGCATCAAATAATTTCATGTTCAAAAACATTTTTTTTGCACCACTTTGTGTAGAAGTTGCAATTTTTGCTTGTTGTTTCTTGGTTGGGAAATTTGAATGTGTGACTACGCAAATAAAAATATCACGAATGTTATATATTCGAGGTTCATGATAGTGCTTTTTCTAAAATAAAAGATAGTTAGTAAAAACTAAATCATAATTAAAATTATAAGTGTAAGTGTGGGTGGTTAAAATCTCACATCACTTATAAATAGGTGGAATGTTAGATTTATATGATAGATGACCCATTTACTTAATACTTTAAGTTTTTGGATGAAGATGTAGAGTCTCTCTCTCTCTCTCTCTCTCTCTCTCTCTCTCTCTCTCTCTCTCTCTCTCTCTCTCTCTCTCTCTCTCTCTCTCTCTCTCTCTCTCTCTCTCTCTCGTGGTACTAGAGCATTGGTCCTATTGGTGTTTTCGACTTCTCCGAACTCCCCAACAATGGTATTAGAGTAGTGGTTCATCTTGACGGGAGAGCATGATCTAGATTCGTTGTTGGATCGTGTTATAGGGTATAGAGACTCACACTTATGAGGGAGATTGTAGGGTGCAAGTGTGAATGCTTAAGCCCCAAATTGACTATGAGTGAGTGAAATGTTAGATATATAAGAGAGATAACTCATTTACCTTATGCCTTAAGGTTTTGGGTGGATCCATTTACCTAAGATCTTAAGATTTTTGGTGGAGATGTGACATCTTTATCTCTTTTGGCAGCACACCATAGACAACGCTTTTCTACTAAAGCGCTGCAATTTGTCTCGCTAAAAAATTATAATTTAAAACTATACACATTAAACAACGCTTTATCAAAAGTGCTGCCTAAAGAGCTGCCTTAGGTTCACATTAGAAAGCGCTTTTTGAAAGCGCTACCTTAGATGTGTTTGGGTCATTTTTTTAAAAAAATCGCGAAATTGAGTTTGGTTCTACTATTTGTATTTTACAAACTTAACCAAACCGAACCACACCGCATTAAGTTACAACCCAAAATTCACTTAACCCACATCCAGCCCAAACTCAAACTATACATCATAGCCTTATGATTACGAATGATTTTCTCTTCCTTACACTTAAGGTTTCAGTTTAAGTCTTCTCAAATATCTCCTAGAGGTATCACACATTCTTCTCATCTTCTTTTCCATGTACATCTCGCCTCTTCTTCTATAGTCTCTCATATCTTATGTTCTTTATTTTTCATTTTCTTATTTTTATTCTATGGTTATCTCTTTCGATTACGTTTTTAATACACCTCTTCTTCTCTAATATCTCCTTTATTCTGTTCTTTCTTTTTCATCTTCTCTAATCTTTCATGTCCTCTAATTTTTTTGTTTTATTATAATTTTTTTTATATTGTTGTATGCTACTCTTTAATGTTTTTTATTCCATTTTTCTCTAATCTTAGTTTTGTATATTAAATGGAAAGTTGTAGTCCAAATATGCTGAATTTTGTTGTTATTTGATAACACATAAATAATTAAATGCCAACTTTACCCTTGTATTTTTTTACATTTATTCATTTAAGATTTTCGAAAAATTGTACCCATACATATATGTACGAGATAACATCCAAAATGAATTATGGTATGTAACTATTGTATACCGAATAACTTGTAATAAGTTATCCGGTGTGTTTTTTTATTTTATTTTGGACAACTTGGAAAATGTGTTTGCGTATTGATTTTAGTTTTTAATGTATTAGAACACTTGAATCAAGACTTCTGATTTAAAATTTTTATGTATATTTAGAAAACAATTCTGGAACAAATTAATTGATGAAGTGGACGTCTTTTTCCACATTTATAAATAATCATCTTTGTATATTTAAAAAAGAGTTCCGATTTACAAATTAATAAGTGTGTCTATAAATGTGGGGCAAATAATCAGCTTTGTACGAAAATTATAAAAATATATCGACCGGAACACTTTCAAAAAGAGTTTTGGTGCAGTATTCTAATAAACTAGACCATTTTCAAAAAGAGTTTTGTGATTTCTCGTGTACCAGATATCTTATCCAAAATGTTTCGATAAGTAAAAAGAACCAGATAACTTACTCTTTCAGTTTCAATTTTCTGGATGAGAAAAAATGGGTGAAGATTGAAAATATGAGACAAATGAAATATTTATAAGAGGGTATTTTAGTCCACAAAAATATAATGTAGGAGTAGGGGAATAATTGTAGGATATGGGGTGAACTTTTCTTAAAGAATCAATCTGGGCCAATATAAAGTCAAAGAATAAGCATATAAAATAAATTGAACTAGGGTTTCTGTTCCTCAATGACATTGTTACAATAAGGGGGCCTCTGAAACCAAAGAAACGTTTTGCAACAATCACAACCAGCCAGGACCGGCTCAAGGGCCAACCTACCCAAGCTAGGGCTTTAGGCCTCAAAAGTTTGGGCTTAAAAAAGGTCTCAAATTTTGTTCATTTAGTTATAAAAATATATAATGACACTTGAGTTACATATATTATTGTAATTGAGTTGGTAAATATAGGTATCTTTTCCTTTTGGTCTTGAGTTCAACTCTTAACAACCACAAAATTAATATTTTAAAATCTATTTTAAAGGTCTCACTTTAAAATTTGCTTTAGGCCAATAAACGGGTTGGGCCGACCCTGCAACTAGTATGCAGCAGTAAATATGAGATGTATGTTGAACAATCATGCTGAAGCTTAGTATGTTTTTGTAGATCTATTTTGTTAAAGGATGTCAAGTTAACATATTTGATCAATGTTTTTGTAGTAGTTCTGAACTTTCCAAAGGTCAAGTCGCATACGTCAACCACACACTTGCTGCACTAAGGACTGAATTGGATGCTAAAATTTTTGGAGGTAGATAGTAACGATTCAATGAGTGAGGATGAATATAGAGTGGAAGAAGATGCAAAGTTTTACTAGGAATGGAAAATAAGTGTTGGAAAAAAGAGTCGAAAAAATAGTTATGGTAATATTAGACAAAAAAATTTAGTTAGATACAATTTCAAGCATGAGTTCCAATATTTCAAAATTTTGAAAAAAATCCAAGAGTGGTAACTTTATCTTCTTTACCTCATGAGTTCATTTTCTATTGTTCGATAATTGGAAGAGCTCCATATGTCATTTCAAAAGTGTCTCACATTTTCTTGGCAATTTTATAACGATGAACATAATAAAGTTTACTATCATCTAGAAATATTATTATAAATTTTTTGGTTTTAAAATCTATCTCAAAAATTTTCTTTTCCTCTCACGTCCAAAGGAAATATGGTTTAGCAACTAGTTCACCATTTACTTGATGAGTAGGGATAAATGGACCTTGGACTATTGTTTTCCACAATTCATGATTTATACTTTAAAGAGAAATTCTAATCCTAACTTACCAAATCTCAAATTTGCTATTATTAAAAAGTGGCGGGGTGTTTAAAACTTGGTTTTGAAAGTCTTTCTAGATTAGAATCATAATTTAAAATCATTTTGAAAATAGCTTAGATATTAAGCAATCTAAAATAAATTTCAGAACATAAATTACGGAAATAAAGAGTTTAGGGAAAGAGAGAAGCTTGAGATTTATAAAGGGTTGGTCAAAATAAAAAGGATCTAATCCTCTCCCTAAGAATTGATCTTGAGAGTATCTAACAAAATTGAGAGCTTTTGGTAAGAAATACTCACAAACCCCCATTATACAAGTAAAATAGTTGACTTCCAACCAACACTAAAACTAAGAATATAACTATTGAGTCTTTTCTTTCAAACAACGGATCAAAGCAGTTAGTTTCCTTTCCACGCAGTAGATTGAAGCAATTACTCTTATTTCCACAAGAATCTTGGAGCAGTTAGTCTTCAAGCTTTTACCACGTGATGAATTCAATAACCTTAAACTTGATTTTATCACGGGATAACCAACAACCTATGAGATTTTAATATCGGGCTAATCTATAACCGTATCCAAGCTTTTACTACCAAACTAAGCTTTAACCTAAACTTAATTTTACCACGGGCTAACATTGAACATGATGAAAGCACTTATATGAGATGAACTTTCGAACATAAATGGAGACTAAATCACACAATCCCTAAACCAAAGCTTTTTACGGGCTAAGATTCTAACCCATAAAGTATCCCTAAATAGATAATCTTCAACAAGGTGTAAATAAAATATCATGGTGAATTTTACAATTTTACCTTTCCAAAATTACAATTTATCCTCACTCATAAAAGAAATTTTTCGAAGAAGCGCTTCAACTAAAACATTAGTGAGAGAAAGTAAAAGAAAAATTTTAGAGAGAGAGTGAGAAGTGTCAAAACACATTTTCTGGATCATTTGAAATGAGGGAAGGGACCTCTATTTATAGGCTAGAGGTTGGCTGAAAAATGAAATTGATTGTAATGCTTTTTAAGACATCATAATCGATTAGCACCTAATGCCAATCAATTAGATATTAAAAATAGAATCAATTGTAATTTCCAAATAGGAAAGAAACGATAGCTAGTTGTTGCACATTGAAATTCTGGTTACAGCAGACTCAGATTTCATATAAGGATGTCTTGACATCTGATCTGACATTCTAAATAAGACAAGGTAGGAATACAAATAATAGTGCAGGGAAGCAATAAAAGCATAACAGAATTGTTTACCCAGTTCAGATTCACAATCCTACTCTGGGGGCTACCAAGCCAGGGATTAAGTCCACTATTAGCAGTATCAATTTGCAGACCCTACAGCCAACACACCCGTTGACGATCTACGCACTTAATCAGTACCCAATGACCCTTCTGTAACACCATATAATTTTAATTTTTAATTTATTTGGTATTTAAATCAATAATTAGAATTATTTGGCTTTTTGGAAATTATTTGGAAAGTTTAGTGTAAGCCATTGGGCCATGTGTGGCATTAGTAAGGAAGGGGATGTTATACTAGTAAAGCCTTTTTAATAATTAGAATCTTTTTTCACAAAAGTAAGGAAATTGGGAGAAAGGAAAAAGGAACATGAAAAGCATAGCAGAAGAGACGAGAGATTGGGAGGCTGATACGTGAAGAGGAACTGTAGAGGGAGAGAACTATCAAGAATTTCGACTAAGGTAAGGAGGGACTCTCCAGTTAGCATCTATTATCGCATTCTTAGATGATAATATTGATTAGGGATGTCGTTTGAGTCAATTAGATTGTATGTTAGGTTAGGGATGTTATAATTGATGAAATTGCATGAATTGTTGGATTAATAATGTGTTGTTTTGATGTATGATGATGTATAATGATGTAATTTGTGATTGTATGATTGTAACTGGTGTTTAGAGTCGATTTTGGGGCTTGAATGTGTGAAATCGCAGGGTCTGTCACAGACTTGAGAATCTGCAAAATTGCAGGTCCGCTAAGCGGAGGGGGGGTCTGCTAAGCGGAGGACCCAATCTAGATAGTTTCTGTTTAGGGTCGCTAGTGGTCCGCTGAGCGGAGGTCTAAATAAAGTTCGCTTCTGCCTCACGTTGCTAGTGGTCCGCTGAGCGGACCTTGCTGTGCAGAAAATTGTCCAAACTTGATAATGATGTATCTTTTGAACCGTTGGCCTGTTTTGAGTGCCGTTTTGAGTATGATGGACCTCATAACATAACCTATGCGTTTAAATGAAGAAATGAGGTGTAACTTTCGATTATTAATGAATCATGATTTATTGCTGGGTGAATGATGTATTGTGCATATATGTGATGAAATGTGATAATACATGCTATGTTGAAGCAATAATCATGTGATGATTTATTGGTTGTTTGACGATGATGATTAGATAATATTTGAATGACGTTAACATATGTAAACATGCTTTGATGATGATGATGGTTTGAGTATTGGATGATGTTACTCATTGACTTGACGATGGTATAAGTATGTTCATATAAGTTTGCATTCACTCATAATCATTTGTTGAGGCTGTATCCATGATGATGTGTTGGATCAGTGAAGGGCATGATTCCCATTGTGTGGAATCTGTGCCGGCGGGGCCGTATCTTGACGATGTTGGATCGGTCGGTGGGTTAATCCCATTGATGATGTTTGGTACCACATGCATAGTGTCAGTCATTACATATGCATGATTTTCATAACATGATTGAATGTGTTTCAGTGTTATGAATCGATGATGTGCTAATTGTGTGTTTTGTTGAATTGTCTGAATATAATGTGATTGGTTGAATGATATAACTATGATATGTTATTATTTACAACGCACTAATATTTGTTAATTGCCATGAGACTCACCCTTACATGTTGTTATTTTCAGATTGAGGTAGCGACTTTCTGACTTGGTGAGGATTAGCTCATGAGTCAGTGCGTTTTAGTTAGCGTCAGGTGTCATGCTCTGATATAGTGTAACACTGGGGGACGTGATGTTTCGAGTTTATATTTTATAACTCTAATTGTTTGTTTTGAGTTTGAAGGAATAAAGTTTTAAAAGATGTTGAACTTATCTGTATGATTTAAATTCCGCTGTGTTGGCATGAATTGTTATGTATTATGATGAATTCCTCAGTGAACGCATGGCAATGACATTTGATATTTGTTTTAATTATGAGTTTTGGCTCCCTTGTTTCATGTTACTTTGAAATCTTTATTTAATTGTCGCGGGGTTTAGAAGGGTGTTACACCTTCTACCTAGGTCCTCCCTATATATGAGAAACTCTTCTCACTCCTAATTATCGCAATGATGTCTAGCAGTCAACACCTCAACCACTGCATCAACAACTCTTCACCAACATTCTCAGCACACAAACAAACACAACTTGGAGTTACTAACAAGCTTTTCCAAGAACAAAACTGCACTCATTACTTCATAGCTTGTGAGTGAGTAAGATAAACCTCTTAGCTACAGGCTTCGAGGCACAAATCAGTGACCATCCCACAATCCGGGTGGTTCACTTACATGGCTAATCCTAAATACTACATCTTTCTAAAACTGACTTGCTCTCTCAACTAGGTTACAAAGCTTCCTATTTATAACCTATTCCTAACTGGACTTGGGCCTTCAATCACAGCCTTATTTGTTGTTACAAATCAGCAGAAAACTTCTGCTTAAAGTTAGGTAACTTCTGCTAAAAGTTAGGTCTTCAATCATAAGTTTCCTAAATTATCTCCATAATTAGAAACTGCATAATCTTCAATATTTTAACTAGATTCTTTTGACCTTTAAATATGTGCCACATAGGATTGCATAATATTCCATAGAATATTCTGCATATGTTGAGTACATACTGAATCTTTCATATTCCAGCTCAGCGGGCGCGATGTCATGAGTTTCTGCATATGACATCTCATAAGACATGTTGTCACAGAACATGTCTCAACATTCCATAGGACATCTTATTGTTGTACCTGTTTTGTACTTGTTTATATTTGCAAGTTCTATACATCCTATTACAAGTTGCTGCTACTATATTTTAGCCAAACATAAATGTCAATCACATAATTCAGAGCATTAACACACATCATTAAGTTGTTGTCCTACTCGCTTGGAGTTCAATTTTGAACTGAGCTAATCGATTAGGTCAATATGTCAATCGATTAGCAAAGACAAAAAAATCCCAGAGCTATTCTAGCACCTCCAAATTCTTTTGGCACAACTTCAAGACATTTTTGAAGATATTTTCTTGAAAAAAATAATTTTAAAAGGTGTTTTAGTGTGTGTGTGTGTGTGTGTGTGTGTGTGTGTGTGTGTGTGTGTGACTTAGACATGCACTTTTACGAAAACACCCTTATACTTTACAAAGTATTCACCCATAATAATTAAGGTAGGGCTTTCTTGCTCTTCAAGACTCTGTAGGATAATTTATTTTTTTGTAGACACTTGCTAGAGTTCACTTGAGATGAGGCTTGAGTTGTATTTCATGTGATTCCCATTATTGGATAGTCAAGTCCATTAAATCATCACTACCACAAACAACATATTTAACCTCAGATGAAAAGTTGATTTAACCTCGGTTACATAGGCGAGGTAACAAAGGGCATCATGATAACTTTTCACTTAACCCCTCGGTAGTTGAAATGGTCATTGGTTCGATCCCCAACCACGGTTTTTATATTTTCAAAACTAGCATCACATGTTGCTTGGTTTATGACCAAAATCGAGGGGAAAATAATTTAAAAAAAATACTCATTACATTGTTTGCATCAAAATATGAATAAATTAATTTGTTTAGAAACTACATTGGTTACACTGAATATTAAAGTAAGAAATAAATAACAAATTTTGAATCTGACTCATCATCATCACTATCAGTGAAGAACAAATGATGGGTCCTCATTTCATTGCAACTTTGAGGAAGATCAAATGTTGGATGCAATATATTCTTGATGGCTTTTGCTTTCATTTGTTTATGATATAAAACCAAAAATGGTTAGATAAATAAAATAAATATTTAGTTATATGATTATTTAACAACATAAACCTTGAATCCAAATAACTTTCTACTCTTATAATCCGTCATAGAGAATTTTACCAAACTACTTTACGTTTGAAAGTTTTTATGTCAAACGTTTCATTATCAATTTTTGATATTCAGAATGCTTTTATAATGAATGTCTTCTAGGTTTCACGCATATCACTAATGATAATGTCTTGAGCATTGATACTCATTGAATGGACAGCAAAGACGTGTTTAAGGACAGTGAAGAAACTCAATAAGTACGCTTATATATCCCATCGGTTATGAGAAAATATCGAGGTAATATGTGTTTTATTTTAAATAAAAAATACAATGAAATATGTTCCATCCCAAGTGCCACATTCCTCTCAAATTCTATTAAAAACCGAGAGAAATAAGTTTTTTTTATAAATAAATCACATGTTTACAAAGAATATTAAAATACATATTCTTAATATCCTTGGCAGAAAATCAATAGTTTTGCCCTTGGAAAAGGATGCTGTGAGTCGAAAATCGTGAAACGTGTGAGAAGTTGCAAATTTTCGACTGGTTGCTCATACTCCGCAGCCAGTATTAAGGTTGATAAATTGTTTAGCGTGTTAACATTGATCAGAGTTTATTGGGATATTTTGTATAATTAAAATAATTTAAAAATCAACAAAAGTCAGAGTTGTGCCACATCAGTGGGCCAAATGAATATAAAGCAAGTAAATTTCAAAAAGTCAATAATACCCCTTGTAATTAGATTAATGATAAATTTTAACCATAGGATTTATAATGTAATTATCGAATACTTTATTTTTTATATATTTATAATAGATTAAAGATTCGGGGAATATATTTTTAACTAATTTCTATAATTACAAATAATTAATTAACTTCGTCTTTTTGTTCATTCGTTGAATTGTACAGTATCTATTATGTCTAAAATAATCTCTAGATAATAACAACGTTATTACTATAACAAATATTTTTTTCTTTTTGGTAAAAAATATTATAACAAAGATTTGGAGTCGATCAATCAAATCATAAATGTTTTCATTCTATTATCACTTTGCAATTTAAGGGAAAATTTTGAAATCCTGATTTTGCGATGATCAATTCATAACATTCAAATTCAAATTAAGAGAAGATTTAATTTTGTTAAAACAATTAATAGTGAGAAAATTGGTCCATTGAATTAAAATGTTGATCAAATACATTTAATTTAATTTTATCTATTTTTGTTGGTATATTGTATGATTAAGGGAATATATAAAAGGATAAAAACCAATGTGAAAAAATGTGTACTTGAAGAAGAACTTGTTCTGCAACAAGAAAATTCAAATTGGTATAGTCACTAGAATAATGTTTTATCGTCTTTTTCTCATCCATAGTGACATTGGATCTGATTTGTGCATCTTTGGTTGTTTCTTTATTATTTTTTAATGTTGCTGATGAGACAAATTTCTGCAGCAAAGAAACATGGAGGGTCGGGGTGAGATGGGTTTTACAGGTGATGGTTTAGATACTAGTATGATAAGGAGAATGTGGGACCATGAGTTTGAAAACCCGTTCGGAAGTCATAACTTTGAACTTAAAAAAATATCAGGTGATGAAAAAGATGGTGACGATGATCACTTGAAGAAGAAGAAGAAAAAGAAGAAAAAGACATATAACAAACACACTCATAATCAAATTCAAGAGCTTGAAAGGTATGACTTGCTTTAATCCAAAAACATGTATATATTCTTTTTTGTGTTTGAACTTTGAAATAATGTGGTTCTATGTGATTGATCTATCGTGTTGTTCTTTTTATTGGTTTTTCTTAGTTTCTTCAAAGAGTGTCCTCATCCTGAGGAAAAACAAAGGTTAGATCTTAGCAAGAGGCTTGGCTTGGAAAACAAACAAGTTAAGTTTTGGTTTCAGAATCGTCGAACTCAGATGAAGGTGATTTCAAACACCGTTATTTTTTTTTTTGTTTATCATTGATAATCTTTAAATGCGGTCTCTTTCAAACACCGTTGTCTTTTTTGTTTATCATTGAAAATTTTTAAGTGCGGTCTCAATTGTGGCTTTAAAGTTTTCTTATATCTTAACTATGATTTAAAGTTTTGTTGAACACTTTAGTTTGTTTCACATTTTTCATTATATATAAAGATGTTGTCCCAATTAACATTTTTCTTACTTTCTTGAATCAGACTCAACTTGAAAGACATGAGAACGTTATGCTTAGAATGGAAAATGAGAAGTTAAGAGGGGAGCATAATATGTTGAAAGACGCAATGGTAAATTTGACATGTAACAACTGTTGTGGACAAGCAATTCCCGGCCAAATTTTGTTCGGAGAGCACCAGGCTAGAATTGAGAACACTCGTCTAAAGTATGAATTGAATCATATATGTTCCTTAACAAACAATTTTTTTGGAAAATCAATATCATCATTAGCTAATCCCATGGCTCTATCAGCCTCAAATTTTGGAATGTAACTTGGTATCAGAAGGAATGGTTATGGTGGTGGCTCAAGTTTTTTGGCACTTCTTTACCAATGATGCTTGATCTTTAAGAATTTTTGAGATGCCCTTCTGCGGAGTACTCTATACCAACGAGGGACCAATTAAATTTTAGAAGTTCAAACTCTATTGTTCACCTTTAAAGGATGAATTACTTCCACAAGGCTCTTTGACAAAAAAAAGAATAATATTTGTTCTACGTTTTTTCTAATAAATAACACTATTGTCATTTTAAAGTTAAAAAGACACCGATGACTTATGTAAGATTTTCTTATTTAAAAATTATTATTATATTATAGTATTATAGTTATTTTAATTTGAAAAGTATAAAAAATATTAGGTTTACATGCAGGAAGATTTTCTTGATTTTGAACTCTCAAGTTTCAATTGTTTGGTTTTAACCATTTGTTAGTCTTTCGTTGACATGTAGAATAAACTTAGCTTATGAGACATTAAAATTTAAGTCAACACTAATGTGACATTAAAAATGGTTTATATGGCAAAAAATATTGCCAATGGCAAAAAAATTTGCCAATGCAAGTTATTCATCAATTTTATTTTTTTACCTTATTTATGCTTATTATTTTATATGTTTGGTGTAATTCGTGTATCTAATTGCAAGGTGTTCTGTGAGATATTGGATCGAACTCTAGTATGGTCAAAGGGTAGCTTCTTGGTTCGACAGTTCGACAGAGTTAAGCATGAAGTCGAAGGTTGTTTACATGCTGGTGTCGAAGTGTGCATGTTGTAGTCGAAGATGGGTCTAGCATGCAGGTGTCGAAGATGCTAGGGTTGTTAGCATGTTAAATTAGGTTTTAGTGTTTAAACCCTAATTTGTTAAGTTAGCTTGTTTATTAAGTTGACTTGTATAATGAGCCTTGTGGAAAAAGCCCATTAGTTAGTATGTTAGGTTTTATTATAAATAGCATACTAGTCTCTCATCATTGCTAAGCTGCAAATCCTAATTTAGGGTGAGAGAGGTTATTTGTTATTCTTGTAAACTTGTAATCTTGTTTTAAGAGAAAGTAAAAGAATAGCAGTTATAACCAATTCTTGTGTTCTTCTTATCTTCCCTAATTCCTATTATATTTTGTTCTTGACATCGTTTTTCACAACAAATTGGTGCGGTGAGCGTGGAAAAGATGCCTTCAACAAAGTATGAGATTGAAAAGTTCACCGGAGTGAATTATTTCGGTCTGTGGCGCTTGAAGATGAAAGCCCTACTGGTTCAGCAGGGTTGTTTGGAAGCGTTGAAGGGAGAGGCAGTCATGAATGCTGCATTAACGACAGCGGAGAAGACGAATATGATCGAGAAAGCACACAGCGCAATTTTGTTGAGCCTTGGTGATAAGGTTCTCCGGCAGGTATCAAAGGAGACGACGGCATCAGGGTTATGGGTAAAACTTGAAAGTTTGTACATGACCAAATCGCTGGTAAATCGACTCTACCTGAAGCAAGCTTTGTATTCATTCAAGATGATTGAAGACAAAGTGTTGTCTGAGCATTTGGATATGTTAAACAAGCTGACTCTTGATCTTGAAAATATTGATGTGAAGATTGATGATGAAGATCAAGCGCTGTTACTATTGTGTTCTTTGCCTCGATCACATGCTCACTTCAAAGAAACTCTCTTGTATGGAAGGGAGTCCCTGACGTTTGAAGAAGTTCAATCAGCCTTGTATTCTAAGGACTTGAATGAACGAAAGGAGCATAAACCTTTGACTGTTGGTGAAGGTTTGGCCGTTAAAGGAAAACTCTTACGGAATGTTGGTAAGTTTGACAAGAAGAAGGGCAAAAGCCAGTCGAAGTCTTATAGTGGCGAAGCATCTGGAATTCGATGCTATCATTGTAAGAAGGAGGGTCACACAAGAAAGGTGTGCCCTGAACGCCTGAAAGATCATGGAGGTAAGGATAATGGCAACGCTGCCATTTTTCAAGATGATTTCGATTCATCTGATGTTCTTGTGGTTTCAAGCAGTGATTCTAGGAAGGAGTGGATTATGGATTCAGGTTGCACTTGGCACATGACTCCAAACAAAGACTTCTTCGAGGAATTATGTGATCAAGATGGGGGATCAGTATTGCTAGGAAACAACAAGGCTTGCAAGATTGCAGGTGTTGGATCTGTGAGACTCAAGCTCTATGATGAGTCAATAAGGTTGTTGACTGAAGTTAGGTATGTTCCTGATTTGAAGAGAAATCTACTTTCTCTTGGTGAATTCGACAAGAAAGGATATGTTTTCAAAGGAGAGAAAAACGTTTGAAGAGTCATGAAGAGGTCGAAGGAAGTCTTGAGAGGCGTGATGAAACAAGGCTTGTATACCCTTGAGGCTGAAGTTGTAAGTGGTTCGACAAATGTTGCATCCACGAAACCTTTGTCGAAGACAGAAATCTGGCACATGAGATTGGGCCATGTTAGTGAAAGAGGTCTGGTCGAATTAGGGGAACAAAATCTGCTTGGTGGAGACAAAGTCAAAAAGCTGAAGTTTTGTGAACCCTGTGTACTTGGAAAATATTGTAGAGTGAAGCTCAACAAAGGCAAACAAAGAACACATGGATCCTTTGATTACATCCATGCTGATCTTTGGGGGCCTGCAAGGTGTCCATCACACTTAAGAGCAAGGTATTTTCTATCCATAGTTGATGATTATTCCAGAAAGTTATGGGTATTCATC
Source organism: Vicia villosa (assembly GCF_029867415.1). Lineage (NCBI taxonomy): Eukaryota > Viridiplantae > Streptophyta > Magnoliopsida > Fabales > Fabaceae > Vicia > Vicia villosa. The sequence goes on along the minus strand of NW_026706719.1, from coordinate 55,366 downwards.
CAGAAGACTAAGGATGAAACTTTTGAGAATTTCAAAAGTTGGAAGACTCTAGTAGAAAATCAGAATGGCAGAAAGGTCAAGAGGTTGAGAACCGATAATGGCCTTGAATTTTGCAATGAAGCGTTCGATAGCTTTTGTGCTGCCTCTGGTATTGCAAGGCACAAAACTACTGCAGGTACTCCACAGCAAAATGGTTTGGCTGAAAGGTTCAATCGAACTATTTTGGAGAGAGTCAGATGCATGTTGACTAGTGCGGGGTTAAAGAAGGTGTTCTGGGCTGAGGCTGTTTCGATAGCAACATATCTGATAAACAGATGTCCTTCGACAGCGTTAGATATGAAGACACCTGAAGAAGTTTGGTCGGGACATCCACTAGATCTCGACAAACTGAGAGTATTTGGTTGCATAGCCTATGCTCACATTAGGCAAGACAAGGTCGAACCTAGAGCTCTGAAATGCATGTTCATGGGATACCCTGAAGGAGTCAAAGCTTATAGGCTATGGTGCCTATAGCCAGGTCACAGGAGGTGTATCACCAGTCGAGATGTAGTTTTCAATGAAGCTGAAATGGCTTTCAAGAAAACTGATGATGATGGTCGAAGTGTAGAAGAGCTGGAACAGGTAGAGATTCCTGTTGAGGTGGAGCATGTTAATGCCGAATTGCATATCCCTGATGAAGTCGAAGAAGAAGCAGAAGATGCTGAGGAAGTTGAGGAAATTGACGATGACTACCTATTGTCGAGATATAGGTCGAGAAGAGTCATCAAGGCACCTCAGAGACTTGGGTATGCAGATCTTATAGCTTATGCCTTAATCTCTGCAAGTGAGGTTCTAGACGAAGAACCTAGAGACTACAAGGAAGTTATGAGGAGTCGAAATAAGACTGAATGGCTGAAGGCCATGGATGATGAGATGAAATCTCTTCATGATAATCATACTTGGGAACTGATCAAGAAACCTGCCGGGGCAAGGTTAGTCAGCTGTAAATGGATTTTCAAAGTTAAGGAAGGAATTGAAGGAGTGACGTCAAAAAGATACAAGGCAAGGTTAGTTGCAAGGGGTTTCCCTCAGAAAGAAGGTGTCAACTTCAATGATGTGTTTCTCCTGTTGTGAAGCATAGGTCCATTCGAATGTTGCTTGCCATGGTGGCACAGTTCGATCTTGAACTGGAACAGATGGATGTGAAGACTGTGTTCTTGTATGGTGATCTAGATGAAACAATCCTGATGAGGCAACCTGAAGGGTATGTCGAAAAGGGGAAGGAAGATTATGTGTGCAAGTTAAAGAGATCTTTGTATGGGCTGAAACAATCTCCTCAATAGTGGAATAGGAGATTCGACAAGTTCATGGCACGCATAAGTTTCATTAGAAGTCAGTTCAACCACTGCGTTTACTTCAGAATTCGACCTGGTAATTCATTTGTTATTTTGTTGCTTTATGTGGATGATATTCTCATAGCAAGCAACAATGTTGAAGATGTGACGAGGGTGAAGGCTGAACTCAATAAGGAGTTCGATATGAAGGATCTGGGAGCTGCTTCCAGGGTTCTTGGAATTGACATTCGAAGAGATAGAAAGAAGTCGAAGTTATGCTTATCTCAAGAGGCATATCTACGAAAGATTCTCGAAAAATTTGGTATGTCGAATTCGAAGCCAGTTGTGACTCCAACAAACCCTCAATTCAAGCTAAGTATTGATCAGTGTCCTAGTACTGATGTCGAAAGAGCCTATATGAATAGCATCCCATATTCTAATATAGTTGGTTCTTTGATGTATGCTATGGTCTGTACTAGACCCGACATAGCATATGCAGTAAGTCTTGTAAGCAGGTACATGGCGAACCCTGGAAAGGCTCATTCGCAAGCATTGAAGTGGATTTTAAGGTACATAAATGGGTCTCTGAATAGAGTCCTAATTTATGGTGGAGCCTTGGGTGAAGATAGTAAAGCAGTAATAGAAGGATATGTCGACTCTGATTATGTAGGTTGTATGGATTCCAGAAAATCTATTTCTGGATATGTTTTCACTATGTTTGGCACTGCAATTAGTTGGAAAGCAACACTTCAGAAGTTTGTTGCTCTATCAACCATTGAAGCGGAGTATATTGCCCTAACTAAAGCTGTGAAAGAAGCATTGTGGCTTGAAGGTTTTGCGAAGGAGTTGAAACTTCAAGGTCGAGGTATCACTGTTAAATGTGATAGTCAAGGTGCGATACACCTGTCGAAGAATTCAGCCTATCATGAGCGAACTAAGCACATTGATGTGAGGCTGCATTTCGTCAGAGGAGTAATCGAGCAAGGAGAATTCCAAGTGCTGAAGGTTTCGACTGAAGACAATGCTACTGATATGATCACCAAGACATTGTCGAGTTGCAAGTTTTTCCATTGTATGCAGTTGATAAAGCTGCATGAAGAAAGCTAGTTTGTTCCCTTGATGTAGTAGAGTTAGATCCAAGGTGGAGATTTGTGAGATATTGGATCGAACTCTAGTATGGTCGAAGGGTAGCTTCTTAGTTCGACAGTTATACAGAGTTAAGCATGAAGTCGAAGGTTGTTCACATGCTGGTGTCGAAGTGTGCATGCTATAGTCTAAGATGGGTCTAGCATGCAGGTGTCGAAGATGATAGGGTTGTTAGCATGTTAAATTAGGTTTTAGTGTTTAAACCCTAATTTGTTAAGTTAGCTTGTTTATTAAGTTGACTTGTGTAATGGGCCTTGTGGAAAAAGCCCATTAGTTAGTATGTTAGGTTTTATTATAAATAGCATACTAGTCTCTCATCATTGCTAAGCTGCAAATCCTAATTTAGGGTGAGAGAGGTTATTTGTTATTCTTGTAAACTTGTAATCTTGTTTTAAGAGAAAGTAAAAGAATAGCAGTTACAACCATTTCTTGTGTTCTTCTTATCTTCCCTAATTCCTATTATATTTTGTTCTTGACATCGTTTTTCACAACATGTTCTTATATGCTCTACCCCCTTTATTGATTTAAAAAATCGTGGAAGGGTGGATCATTTTAGAAAGGCATTTTGTCCCAATGATGGCTAATCGGTTTATGTGAGGCTCTCATATTTTTTATCTCGATGGTTTTTTTTCGGACCTTTCTCCATTTTCTTTGGGAAATAAGTCTTACCTTTTTTTTTTCTTTCTATCAAAATAGAAAAGCGAAGACAAAGATAAAGGAACAAGAAAGACTTGACTAGTGAACTTGTATTATTTGACTTTGATCCTTACAATACACAATTGTTAGATAGTTGTAAAACAATTTGTGCTTCAATGTGTTCCATGTGTGTGGAATCTTTTCTCCAACATTAATTTCCAAGATGTAGGTTCCCTTTCCCAAATTAGCGACGACTCTATATGGTCCTTCCCAATTAGGTGCGCGCTTTCCACTGAGACATTTTTGTGGCTGACATCATCCCTTCTTAAAACGAGGTCCCTTAGGATAAAGGTCCTGATGAGTTTCTTTTTGTTCTATTTTGATGTTATCTTTTTTTACGATAACCTCGCTCTAGATGGTCTAAGTCCTTCATTCTTCTAAGATATCTAATTCTTCTTTTATTATTCCTTGTTTACCTTTTTCATGGTTTGATAAAAATCCTCTAACTTAACTTTTTCTTGTATTATTTACATGTTTACAAATAAAATCCATCTTAATATCCTCGACAGAAAATCAATAGTTTTGCTCTTGGAAAAGGATGTTGTGAATGGAAAATCGCGAAACGTGTGAGAAGTTGCAAATTTTCGACTGGTTGCTCATACTCCACAGCCAGTATTAATGTTGATAAATTGTTTAGCGTGTTAACATTGATCAGGGTTTATTGGGATATTTTGTATAATTAAAATAATTTAAAAATCAACATAAGTCAGAGTTGTGCCACATCAGTGGGCCAAATGAATATAAAGCAAGTAAATTTCAAAAAGTCAATAATACTCCTTGTAATTAGATTAATGATAAATTTTAATCAAAGGATTTATTATGTAATTATCGAATACTTTATTTTTTATACATTTATAATAGATTAAAGATTCGGGGAATATATTTTAAACTAATTTCTATAATTACAAATAATTAATTAACTTCGTCTTTTTGTTCATTTGTTGAATTTGTACCGTATCTATTATGTCTAAAATCAATCTCTAGATAATAACAACGTTATTACTATAACAAATATTTTTTCTTTTTGGTAAAAATATTATAACAAAGATTTGGAGTCGATCAATCAAATTTTAAATATTTTCATTCTATTATCACTTAGCAATTTAAGCGAAAATTTTGAAATTCTGATTTTGCGATGATCAATTCATAACATTCAAATTTAGACAAGATTTAATTTTGTTGAAACAATTAATAGTGAGAAAATTGGTCCATTGAATTAAAATGTTGATCAAATACATTTAATTTAATTTTATCTATTTTTGTTGTTATATCGTATGATTAGGGGAGTATATAAAAGGATAAAAACCAATGTGAAGAATGTGTACTTGAAGAAGAACTTGTTCTACATCCAGAAAATTCAAATTGGTATAGTCACTAGAATAATGTTTTATCTTCTTTTTCTCATCCATAGCGACATTTGATTTGTGCATCTTTGGTTGTTTCTTTATTGTTTTTTAATGTTGCTGATGAGAGTATTTTCTGCAGCAAAGAAACATGGAGGGTCGGGGTGAGATGGGTTTTACAGGCGATAGTTTAGATACTAGTGTTATAAGGAGAACGTGGGACCATGAGTGTGAAAACCGGTTTGGAAGTCATAACTTTGAACTTAAAAAAATATCGGGGGATGAACAAGATGGTGACGATGATCACTTGAAGAAGAAGAAAAAGATATATCACAAACACACTCCTAATCAAATTCAAGAGCTTGAAAGGTATGACTTGCTTTAATCCAAAAACATGTATATATTCTTTTTTGTGTTTGAACTTTGAACTAATGTGGTTCTACGTGATTGATATATCATGTTGTTCTTTTTATTGGTTTTTCTTAGTTTCTTCAAAGAGTGTCCTCATCCTGAGGAAAAACAAAGGTTGGATCTTAGCAAGAGGCTTGGCTTGGAAAACAAACAAGTTAAGTTTTGGTTTCAGAATCGTCGAACTCAGATGAAGGTGGTTTCAAACACCGTTATTTTTTTTATTTATTATTGTTAATTTTTAAATGCAATCTCTTTCAAACACCGTTGTCTTTTTGTTTATCATTGAAAATTTTTAAGGGCGGTCTCAATTGTGGCTTTAAAGTTTACTTAAATCTTAACTATGATTCAAAGTTTTTTTGAACACCTTAGTTTGTTTCACATTTTTCATTATATATAAAGATGTTGTCCCAATTAACATTTTGCTTTCTTTCTTGAATCAGACTCAACTTGAAAGACATGAGAACATTACACTTAGGATGGAAAATCAGAAGTTAAGAGGGGAGAATAATATGTTGAAAGACGCAATGGTAAATTTGACATGTAACAACTGTTGTGGACAAGCAATTCCAGGCCAAATTTTGTTCGGAGAGCACCAGGCTAGAATTGAGAACGCTCGTCTAAAGGATGAATTGAATCATATATGTTCCTTAACAAACAATTTTTTTGGAAAATCAATATCATCATTAGCTGATCCCATGGCTCTATCAACCTCAAATTTTGGTATGTAACTTGGCATCATAAGGAATGGTTATGGTGGTGGCTCAAGTTTTTTGGCACTTCTTTACCAATGATGCTTGATCTTTGAGAATGTTTGAGATGCCCTTCTACGGAGTATTTGATAACAACGAGGGACCAATTAAATTTTAGAAAATCAAACTCTATTTTTCACCTTTAAAGGATGAATTACTTCCACAAGGCTCTTTGACAAAAAAAGAATAATATTTGTTCTATGTTTTTTCTAATAAATAACACCATTGTCATTTTAAAGTTAAAAAGACACCGATGACTTATGTAAGATTTTCTTATTTAAAAAATTATTATTATATTATAGTATTATAGTTATTTTAATTTGAAAAGTATAAAAAATATTAGGTTTACATGCAGGAAGATTTTCTTGATTTTGAACTCTCAAGTTTATATTGTTTGGTTTAAACCATTTGATAGTCTTTCGTTGACATGTAGACTAAACTTAGCTTATGAGACATTAAAAATCTAAGTCAACACTAATGCGACATAAAAAATGGTTTATATGGGAAAAAATATTGCCAATGCAAAACGCAGGGTTTTCATAATATTTGATTACTTACAAAAATTAAAGTAAACTAGTAGAGCTTTTTATAATATTTTATTAAAAAATATAGGTTTTAATGCATTTTTGACCCCTCAAATTTCTCAATTGTTTTATTTTTGTCCCCTATGTTTCAATTACTTGATTTTGGTCTCCCAAGTTTTATAATTGCTTGATTTTGGCCCCCCAAATTTCAATTGCTTAATTTTAGCCCCTTAAGTTTTCCCCCTTTTGCATTTGATAGTCCCCTAATGAAATGTAGGCTAAATTTCTCTTTCTTTCTTTTTTACCTTAGAATAAGGATTCCTATACCCTAAAAACACAAATATCAGTTCCACTTAAACCTAGGTTACAACCCTTCTATTTATAAGATTAATATCGATTGGACTGGGCTTCAAAATGCGGCAAAGAGGCTGCCAAAAATTTGCTACTTATTCTCCAAGAAAATAGGTCTTCAATCCAAACTTTCCTATATTGTCTCCAATTATAGAAAGTGTAGAAATCTCTTGATTAAATCAATTTTAGATAACACATCAGCTAATTGATTATTCCCGAATATTTTGTAGCTGAAACACAAGATTCCTGTAGCAATAAAAACGTCTGATTCACTTGACAGATAAGCTTCTGCAGTCAAGATGTCATACTAGACATGTTGTGACATCTTGTTTGTCATGTTGAAGTGTGAACGCTAGGAATCTTGCAATTCTTTCAACCTATTCTTGCTAAGTATGTTTTACGAAAATACATGCCAACCTCAGAGAACCTACAAAGCATATAGAAAAGAATGAAAAGGGTAACATCATAGCAACGCGTACTTTATATATATTTAGCGTTTGACTAAATTTATAAAGAGACAATATAAGTAGGGGTGTTCAAAACAAAATCGGTCCAATAAAAACTCACTAACCAAATCAAACCATATCGAAACCGCAAAAAAAAAGCATTTGGTTATTATGTGTTTGGGTCATTTTTTTAACAAAACTATGCAGGTGAGCTTGGTTATACTATTTGTATTTTACAAACTGAACCAAACAACATTAAGTTACAACCCAAACTTCATTTAACCCACATCCAACCCAAACTCAAACATATACATCCTAGCCTTATGATTACGAGTGATTTTCTCTTCCTCACACTTAAGGTTTCAGTTTAAGTCTTCTCAAATCTCTCCTAGAGGTATCACGTTTTTCTCATCTTCTTTTCCATGTACATCTCTCCTCTTCTTCTCTAGTCTCTCATATCTTATGTTTTTTATTTTTAATCTTCTTATTTTTATTCTATGGTTACCTCTTCCGATTATGTTTTTAATGCACCTCTTCTTCTCTAATATCTCCTATATTCTGTTCTTTCTTTTTCATCTTCTCCAATCTTTCATGTCCTCTATTTTTTTTCTATTTTATTATAATGTTTTTGATATTGTTTTATGCTACTCTTTTATTTTTTTTATTCCATTTTTGATCTAATCTTAGTTTGGTATATTAAATGGAAAGTTGTAGTCCAAATATGATAAATTTTATTGTTATTTGATAACATATAAATGATTAAATGCCAACCTTACCCTTGTATTTTTTTACATTTATTCATTTAAGATTTTCGAAAAATTGTACCCATACATATGTGTACAAGATAACATCCAAAATCAATTTTGGTGTGTAACATTTGTATACCGAATAACTTGTAATAAGTTATCGGTGTTTTATTTTATTTTATTTCGGACAACTTGGAAAATGTGTTCGCTTATTAATTTTAGTTTTTAATGTATTATAACACTTAACTCAAGACTTTTGATTAAAAAAATTTATGTATATTTAGAAAAGAATTTTGGAACAAATTAACTGAAGAAGTGAACAAATTAGCCTGTTAACATTAATCAGAGTTTATTGGGATATTTTATATAATTAAAATAATTTAAAAATCAAGAAAAATTAGAGTTATGCCACATCAGCGGGCCAAATGTATAACAAATCAAATAAATTTTAAAAAGTCAATAATACCCCTTATAATTACTTATAATTAGATTAATTATGGCTTTTAATTAGAAAATTTACCATATAATTATTAAATATTTTATCTTTTTATATATTTATAATAGATTAAAGATTTGGAGAATATATTTTAAACTAATTTCTATAATTAAAAATAATTAATTAACTTCGTATTTGTGTTCATTCGTTGAATTTGTTATAATTGACGGTATCTATTTTGTCTAAAATCAATCTCTAGACAATACCAACGTTTTTTTTTATGGGAGATAATACCAATGTTATTACTATAAAAAATATTTTTTCTATTTGGTAAAAATATTATAACAAAGATTTGGAGTCGATCAATCAAATCATAAATATTTTAATTCTATTGTCACTTAGCAATTTAAGGGAAAATTTTGAAATCCTAATTTTGCGATGATAACATTCAAATTCAAATTTAGACAAGATTTAGTTTTGTTAAAACAATTAATGGTGAGAAAATTGATCCATTGAATTAAACTGTTGATCAAATACATTTAATTTCATTTTATCTATTTTTGTTCGTATATCGTATGATTAAGGGAGTATATAAAAGGATAAAAACCTGTGTGAAAGAATATGTACTATTGAAGAAGAACTTGTTCTGCATCCAGAAAATTCAAAGTGGAAAAGATCTTTTGGTATAGTCACTGTAAGACCTTTTGGCCCATTAATTTTGAAGAAAATTAACGTTGAAAAGTTTGTTATTGAAAAATTGATAATGACATTGGATTTGATTTGTGCATCTTTGGTTATTTCCTTATTGTTTTTTAATGTTGCTGATGAGACTATTTTCTGCAGTAAAGAAACATGGAGGGTCAGTGTGAGATTGGTTTAATAGGCGATGGTTTAGATACAAGTATGATTAAGAGAATGAGGGACAATGAGCGTGAAAGTCGGTTCGGAAGTCATAACATTGAACTTGAAGAAATATCGGGTGATGAACAAGATGGTGAAGATGATCACTGCAACAAGAAGAAGACATATCACAAACACACTCCTAATCAAATTCAAGAGCTTGAAAGGTATGGCTTGCTTTAATCCAAAATAACATATATATTCCTTTTTGTGTTTGAACTTTGAACTAATATTGTTCTTTTCGTTTTTTTTTTAGTTTCTTCAAAGAGTGTCCTCATCCTGAGGAAAAACAAAAGTTGGATCTTAGTAAGAGGCTTGGTTTGGAAAATAAACAAGTTAAGTTTTGGTTTCAGAATCGTAGAACTCAAATGAAGGTGATTTTCAAACACCATTGTTTTTTTTTATCATTGAAAATCTTTAAATGCGATCTCTTTCAAACACCGCTTTCATTTTTGTTTATCATTGAAAATCTTTAAATGCGATCTAAATTTTGGCTTTAAAGTTTTCTTATATCTTAACTATGATTTAAAGTTTTATTGAACACCTTAGTTGTTTCACATTTTTCATTATATATAAAGATGTTGTCACACTTAATATTTTTTTTCTTTCTTGAATCAGACTCAACTTGAAAGACACGAGAACATTAAGCTTAGGATGGAAAATGACAAGTTAAGAGGGGAGAATAATATGTTGAAAGATGCAATGATAAACCTGACATGTAACAACTGTTGTGGACAAGCAATTCCTGGCCAAATTTTGTTCGGAGAGCACCAGGCTAGAATTGAGAACGCACGTCTAAAGGATGAATTGAATCATATATATTCCTTAACAAACAATTTTTTTGGAAAATCGGTATCATCTTTAGTTAATCCCATGGCTCTATCATCCTCAAATTTTGGTATGTAACTTGGTATCAGAAGGAATGGCTATGGTGGTGGCTCAAGTTTTTTTGGCACTTCTTTACCAATGAGGCTTGATCTTTGAGAATGTTTGAGATACCCTTCTACGGAGTATTCTATGATCTCTTGTTCACCTTTAAAGGATGAATTATTTCCACAAGGCTATTTGACAAAAAAAGAATAATATTTGTTTTATGTTTTTTCTTATAAATAACATCATTGTCATTTTAAAGTTAAAAAGACACCGATGACTTATGTAGGATTTTCTTATTTAAAAAATTAGTATTATATTATAGTATTATAGTTATTTTAATTTGAAAAGTATCAAAAATATTAGATTTACATGCAGTTAGATTTTCTTGATTTTGAACTCTGAAGTTTCAATTGTTTGGATTTAACCATTTGATAGTCCTTCGTTGACATGTAGACTAAACTTAACTTATGAGACATTAAAAATTTAAGTCAACACTAATGTGACATAAAAAAATGGCTTATGTGACAAAAAATATTGCCAATGCAAAACGCAGGGTTTTCATAATATTTGATTACTTAAAAAAAAATTAAAGTAAACTAGTAATGCTTTTTATAATATTTGATTAAAAAATATAGCTTTAAATGCATTTTTGGCCCCTCAAATTTCTCAATTGTTTTATTTTGGTCTCCTATGTTTCAATTGCTTGACTTTGGTCTCCCAAATTTTATAATTGCTTGATTTTGGCCCCCCAAATTCCAATTGCTTGATTTTAGCCCTTTAAGTTTTCCCCCTATTTGTATTTGATAGTCCCTTAATGAAATGTGGGCTAACTTTCTCTTTTTTTTTTACTTTTTCTCTTTTCTTTTCTTTAACATTTTTTCTCTACAATTTTATTTTTCTTCTCTTTTTAATAGTTAAACTTTGAATGTAATATTTAAAAAATCATAAATATTTCATTCAACGTATGTGTAATGGAAAATTATTTTAACAAAATAAAATAGACCACTACCTAATTAAAATTACAAATTCTTTGGCCAATAACTCCCTCATAGTTAAGCATAAAGTCCCAAAGTCTAGCAATCTTATTAGTCATATAAAATTACAATTTTTAAAAGGGATATTGCGTGCTTGCCCGTATATTCTAAGTTGAATGTAATATTTAAGATTTTCAAAATATTACATTCAAAGCTTAATTATTAAAAAGATAAGAAAAATATAATTTTAAAGAAAAAAATTAAAATAAAAAATTATCATAAAAATAAGAAATTTAGTCTACATGTCATTAGGGGACAATCAAATGCAAAAGGGGACAAACTTGATGGGTCAAAATCAAGCAGTTGAAACTTAGGGGGTCAAAATTAAACAATTAAAAATTTTGAGGGACCAAAATCAAGCAATTGAAACATAGGGGACTAAAATCAAGCAATTGAGAAATTTGGGGGGTCAAAACTCAAAACTACATTTAAACCAAAAATATATAAGATTCAAAGGCAGTTTATTTGGGGTGAGAATCAGTGGAGGTATCATGCGGTTGGTTGGGAACGAGTTACTACTCCAAAAACTCATGGTGGTCTTAGTTTTAGGTGATTGAACGAGATGGATGCAGCTTTTCTTTTAAAATTGGTGCGGCGAATTCAATCCGACAGGCAAGACCTGTGGTGTCAAGTGATGAGAGGAAAGTATTAGCGCAATAATGGGTGGGAGACGGTTATCGCGAAACCGACAGATTCGCATTTGTGGCGAAGCATGGTTAAATTATGTCAAGTGCTAGAGGATTACCGTGGTTGGGTAGTGCGGGATGCGAGGAGCATTGATTTCAGTCATGATGCTTGGATAAGTGGAGGTCTGCGTCTTTCGGAAATTGGTTTGGAAACATGCTAGATTGCTTACAAATGTTAGAAAGCATCAGATGGGGCTCAGTTTGAATACTTGCAAGTATTGTAATGGCTTCCCGAAAACTTTACTTCATGCTTTACGTGTAGGTTGGTTAACCAGTTATGAACGAGTGTGGTCTCATTTGCCAAGAGAACCAGATTTTTCACTAGCAATTTGCCGGATTGAATTTCGTTGAACATTGATAGTGGCAGTAGCCAGGGTTGGTGGGAGCATTGGAACAGATTTTAGGCAACGACATGTCATTTGCTGTGGATGTGGAGGAATAAAGAGAAGTATGATGACGGTTACGTGAGGCCACATAATTAGGTGGAGAGAGTAATGAAGACATTACAGTACTATGGCGCGTCGGAAGGGTTCCTGAAGGCTAATTGTACGGGATCATATGCCACACTTTAGGTAAAATTTGTGCCTCCAAAGAGTGGCTGGATATGCATTAATATAGATGGAACCTATAAGCATGGAATTATTGGGTGTGGAGGCGTGATCCGAGGAGATGCGGGAGAATGGCTCAGTGGGTTCTCTAAATTTATTGGACGTGGGGATGCTTATATGGCGGAGATTTGGGGAGTATACGAAGGATTGAAGCTGGCTAGGAATATGAACTTTTCCAAGGTGGAAATTCGGGTAGACTCAATGGTAGTGGTGCAAGACATAAAAGGAAAGCGGATTACTCATCGCAATGGGAACAATGTCGTGGCTAAGATCATTAGTTTGTGGGAGCTGGATTGGGAGGTGGGAATCAAGTATGTGAACAGAGAAGCTAATCGGTTGGTTGACGCGTTAGCCAAACACAGATTCTCCCTGAAGGAGTGATCCGCTGTCGCGTGCGGATCAAAACGAGTTGTTTTTCAAAACCCTAGTATAGCGACAATTTAACTCGAATATCGTCTCTCAAGGATTCTTAGTTATTACTAACTGAAATCGAATTGGGGGGATTGGTTTGGTTTCTGATTAATAAAAAGTGCTTAAAATAAGTAATTCTAAAAATAAGCTGTTTATAAAAAAGTGATTATAAAATTAAGCCAATCTACTGTTTTCGGTTCCGGCTTATCATAGGTTTCTACCTTACCAATTCCCTAAGCGGCTTCGATCTCTATTCGATTTCAATACCAAATGACAAGCGCAAAAGATATTAAACAGATTGAATTCCTATTCCGAATTAAGCAAACGGATTAATACAATCGCGAATTAAGCAAACACGATATAGAAACGCAATTTAACGACGAAGCGACGTAAACAACGATTAACAGTTAGGAATACAATCATACGAAATTAATCAAAATATTCCACGAAATAACAGATTAAGCAAATGCAAGTTCATAGAATATAATTGAAAGAGAAACAAAATTGAATTGATAAAATAAAAACCTCAAAGCATTTGGAATTCGATTATAGTAGATCGACTCTGGATGTTTAGTTCTCCATTCGAACGTACAGAGCAAAAGTTTGGAAAAATCGTGAATAGTGAAAATCGTGAACAGTGTTTTTGGGGCTGCTAGACCTATTAGGAATCAGCAAAAAATTATTTATGACCCAACTGGGTCGAATTACAAAACTCGACCCACTACTAGCGACCTGAAACAGAAAATATAAAGTGCTGCAGCTTCAAACGCAAAACTGGGAATTATAGGCTCCGAATCTGACTTTGGCTCCAACATGAAAGTCGTAGCTCTCTCTCTTAGCTTTCCGGCGATTATTAGAACGCCTCAATCGGACTCCTGGAACTCCAGTTATGATCGTTTTCGTGCAGACTGCTAAAGCTGAAAAATAAAGTGCGAAAATTAAATAAAGCTAAAAATAAAATAAATTATAAAAACATATTAAAACATAAAAATAATTAAAACAAATGGAAGAAATGCTTTAGTACAAACATGGAAGAACGTGCGTTAAAATGCACTGATCAAGGAGCAATATAGTTTATTCGACGAGTATCTTGAAGACTTCGTGCATGTCCTCCAAGCAGATGAGAATTATGTTAGTAATCCTAGAGTTATTTGCTTATATGTTAGTAATCCTAGAGTTATTTGCTTATAAGATGTTCTTTCCAGGCTTTTAACCCTCTTTCAAATTTTAAAAAAAAAATAAAACTCTTACCAATTGAATTCTAGAAAGTGTTAAAGGTTAAATATGTTAAATAATAAATACTGAGTTGGTCTTAGTTTTTAAATATGTTAAATAACAAATACTGAATAACTATGTATTTAGACTATATATGAATTGAATATATTAATTATTCAATTTATTTAAAAAATAATGTTTTCTTTTAAATAGATATTACTTATAGGAAAAATAGGGGGAAAAGGTATTTAAATAAAAATATGCGTTTTTTGAAATATGGTTTTTTAGAAAAGATGCTTTTTTTAGATTTTTTTTCTTTTAACCATAAATCATTCTTTGAATTGTGCATATCAAATCATAATTTTTTTTCCTTCTATTAGCCTTTAGCAATTTAAGAAAATATTTTAAATATTGATTTTGCGTTGATCAAATCATAACAAATTTTAATTCAAATATAGTTAACATTTAATTTTGTTCAAACAATTAAGAGAGAGAAATCAGTCCATTGAATTAAAATTCTGATCAAATACATTTTATTAGGTGAGAATAACCTATCAAAATTAGACTTTCAGTATCAACGCACGAAAACTAAACCATCAGTGGGAAGAAAATGGGTAGCTTCTCACAAGTTGCCAAAGTAGGCAGATGGTAGATCATTTTTTTTTAAATCCAATCTTTTTCTTTCGTTTTTTCTAGGGAATTTGACTTTGGTTGATGTTTGTTTCTGATTATGTAGATCTTTGAAATTTATTATTGTTGAAGATCGATTGGAACGATTCGCGATTAAACGGAAGATGGAGCAAAGATCCAAGCTGACGCGTATGAGGTTGAAGTTGAAGAAAAAACGGATTACCAAGATGTGCATTGAGTGGGCTTTATATGCAGGGAACAGTATTGCATGCGGCAGGGAAAGGGGGAGGAAGATTAAGAACATATCAAGGGTGTGGCAGAATGAGATGCTTGGAATCAAGTGGTCGGGAAAGCATCAGGCAATGAGAGCTGGTTTGGGGTTTGCTTTAGTTGAAGACGTTCAATTTGTAGCTGATGTTATGGGAAGTGTGGGACTGCAGATCAAACCCAGAATGATAGAAATATCCAATTCAGTGTCTATTGGGAAGATCGAATTTGAAAATGAAAGGTATAACATTATTATTCAAAGATTTTCGAAAAGCATGATATTAGGTTAGATGACTTTATTTCGATTTCACGCATTAAGTCTATGTTTGTCTTCTGGATGACAGTGAATGGATTATATGGACAGAGTTGGTGAAGAAACTAAAAACAATGGTTAGGAATATCTTTGTTCACAAAAATATAGTCTGTTATGCTATTAAATACTTTGTTTGTTCATCTGTATGTTTCTGGTAATTTTTTAAAATTATTATTGTTGTGTAATGCAGGTTTAACTGAGGATGTATTGTTGAGGTGTTAATGGCTATACTGGATGAAGTAGTGGAAAGTTTTTGAAGAACAGTAGTCTGTTATGAATGATGTTGCTGGATTTTTTTGTTTTAATTCTATGAAGTTTAATGTGATGTTTCAAACTTTTTTATTTATTATTCAGAGTTTCTATTTGGATTGTAACAGTTAATGGTTTGATAACTACTTTCTAATTTCAATATTACCATGTTATGATTTGCACTAATGCATGAAAATCAGAATGATCAACATGGTTTAAATTTAGTCTTATCTGCTGGTGTTATTATAATGTGGTTATGTTTGAGATTTCACTAATTTATGTAAGATATGTAAAGTTAAATTTAATGTAAGTACAACACTTAATACAAATAAATATTATAATAGATAATGAATTAAACTTAACCTCAAGCATTGCTTTATAAATACTATCAGCAGACTTTCCAATAATGTCGGCACAGTCAGTGTCCCAAAACACAAAGCGAAATTTTGATTCACCATCAATTACATATATGTCAACTCGATACCTTTTAGAAAAATGCATAGCAAAAAACTATTAGAACATTAAAAATATTGAAGAATGGCAAATGAATTAAACTGAGGAACAATTGAAAAATACAACCTTGGTATGGCATGTTCTACATTCTGTCCACATGAACATTTGTATGGATTGTTCACATCATATGCCTTTAAAGAACATTTAGTACATCCATAATAAAACCAACCATGTTTTGAGACAAAAAACTTTTGAGTTGTTCCAACAGTAACACATAACATGTCCTAAGATACAATAAGTTAAATATTAATATATGCAACAGTCTAACATAAAATCATCTATATTCCAAGTTAAATATTAATATATGCAACAGTCTAACATAAAATCATCTATATAAAACAATATTGAGCTTACTTTTTGAAATTTTCCATAACCATTTACCTGTTTCACCTTGCAGAGGTCACTCAAAGATATACGTTTGGCCTTATGGACGAAACTTTTAACTGGGGTGAATTGAGAGGCACTAGACCAAAGAGACGCACCCTTTGAGGACTGCGAAGGCTTTTCAGTCTGCTCATTTGCAGGTAACCTGCAACATTGTACCAAAATTAATGTAAAGGATGATAATATTTAAAGGAACTTATTATACTGTAAGAAGATAACAATTTGTATATACTTTGATAAATACTCAGTTATCTCTGGAATGTCTTCGTTAATAAGCAATATAGATCCACTCCATCCATTTGAGACTGAAATAGATAAAAATTAAAGTATCAAATTAACTACAGACAGATATCACAACTTAATAATAGGATTTTGTTGATACACACCTTGTGTTTCCTTTATCATTGCATGAGTTAGTACAGTTACAATAGCACCACTGTTTTTTTCATCATGGTAGAAATCCAAAAAATTTATTCCGTAGCTCTCCCATATTGTGCAGTTAACGGTGACACCTCTGTAGAAACAAATATAAAAAGATCAATATGATAAAAATCGTCTACTTAAATATAAGAAATTTGAAATCAGATAATTTACTTCAAGTCTTTAAGACTCAATGAAACAAATGACTTTTTTCCAGAATTGTTATATTGAAAATTGTTGATTTCCTGAACTACACCAATAATATCTACAAAACAGAGTGAAAAAGGAAGTTAAAATCAACTTCTGTAATAATATAATAAATTGTAGTAGGAAGAAAATAAATGACCTAATATATTTACCTTCAAGTCGGTTCAGCTCATAATTGCCTGCAAGAATATCAGAAAAGTCTTTGAAAAAAAATCTTTTGGGAGGAAGGTTCTGAATATCAACTTCCTTCACAGTCGTACCACCAATAAACACAAACTTCTTGTCATGATCACAAAGCTTCCACTGAAAATCGTTATCATAAACAGTTCCATTGTTGATTATGCAAGACATGTTTTCACGTATTCGTTCTTTCCATTTCGGTGTATGGTCAGAACGAATCAAAACTTGTATCCTATCACCCTATTGATGACAAACAACAACAATATCATAACTGAAAAATATAATAAGCTACGAAACGATTTGAGAGAATACGAAGCATTACCGATGCGCCCATTATAACCATCTCCATATGCTCCTTACCCTTGTTGTTGATAACACTCCATACATCAACAACTCGAACGGCCAATCTCCAAGTTTCCTTTGAATCATTAACATCCTTAATGGGGGTAAATTTTCGACTCATATTCTGTTTAGAAACAAAATAGAAGACAAAAAACTATCAGTATTCAGTTAAAGAGATGAAGAACGGAACTGGGGGAAGGAGAAATGAAATATACCGCTCAAGTGTTGATTGAAAACGGCAAGTGGAAGGTGGAAGAGTTTATACATGCAAGGTGGAAGAGTTTGTACGAATATATAGCTCTATACTGAAAAAAAATGAAAGGGTAGGGTTTATTAAGATGAATCTTCCAATGCAATGAGAGCATAGAACGTAGTGCATCTTTTTTCATATTCCAATAAAAAGGTTTTGCATTAAATTAGTTGTTGGAATGTAATGATGATTAGATGTGTAATTACTCTCAGGGGTATGTAAAACCATCTTAAATTGATTGTGATTAGGGTAATCAAGGAATTTTGGTGGTAATCAACTTTTATATATTAAAGTAGATTAAATGTATTAAATGAGATGGAATCATGTGATTGGTTGGAGTTACACTACCCAACTTTTTGTGATGGGTAGAGAAGTTGTCCCCTTTTTAGAAAAGATGTTTTTTTTAGTTTTTTTTTCTTTTAACCATAAATCATTCTTTGAATTGTGCGTATCAAATCATAGTTTTTTTTCCTTCTATTAGCCTTTAGCAATTTAAGAAAATATTTTAAATATTGATTTTGTTGATCAAATCATAACAAATTCTAATTCAAATATAGTTAACATTTAATTTTGTTCAAACAATTAAGAGAGAGTAATCAGTCCATTGAATTAAAATTTTGATCAAATACATTTTATTTTATCTATTTTTGTTCATACGCCATGTGATTAAGAGAGTAATATAAAGCGCTTATATACTTGAAGAAAAAAAATTGTAATCCTTTTAGAAATTGAGATTTTTGGTTGCACAACACTAATAAAATGAAGAAATCATTCTCCCTCAACAAACTTAAAAGTCAACTCATCAACAACTATCATCCTAGCTAAAGCTTTCCTACATGCCTCAACATCAAAATGGACAGTAGCGGGAATATTACTAGATCCGTTCCCACTTTCTTTTTTCAATTGTTGAAGAACAGGAGTCTGTTGTGTGGGATCAAGAGACTCTTTAGGAAACTTTTAACATTGGTGCAACGAATGGTGTTTCAAATCACTAGTGTCATTTCAATGTGAATCAGCAACATATGATACATCACACCAATTACACTTATTTCTTGATCCTATATTTGTAAAATGCTTTAAAGTCCATGATCTAGATTAAATAGGTTTTTTGTTACCTGGAACCCATGCTACAACCTAAGGATCATTGGATGTGACCAACGTTGAAGTATATCCAACTTTCCTTTTGTTATTAGCATTTTATTTATCATTGTTAACTTCATTACTTTGCACCAATGGAGGTGAGGGTTCAACTATTTCACCATGTAAAATAAGCGACAGAGAATACACATGTCCTTAGTCAAGAACCATAACCATTGTAGAATATTAACATCATTTACTAAGATAGAATAAATTGATTAAAAATAAATTGTGATATCTGGATGAGGTTGATAATAATGTCAAATTGAGTAAGTGAAACAACAAGATTAAAATATTTTACTTGGCTCGTTCCTTTAAAATAGACAATAGACAATTTATCAAAATAGAAAAACAAGAAAATAAAAATTGAACACAAATACTATAAATTAGAACATAGAAAAGATTTAAAAAAATTACTGAACAGTGAATGATGGTTCTAAACTAGAGAGGGAGAGAGAGAGAGAGAGAGAGAGATGGAGTTGATACCTTTGTCGTCTCCATTGGAACCTTACCTGAGAGACTATGATGGAAAACACTTTCACCAATGCGTACCATCTCAGTATAAGGTGAAAAAAGAGAATATCGCTTAAAGTCATATATGATGTCAATGATCTGGTACATACTTGAAGTGTTTGATACTAGACTTGATGGTAAGCTTTGGTTGATGGTAGATATTTAATGTCTGGTGTTCCGCCAAGGAGAATACATGCATACTCTAAAGCTTAAGTCAATGATTATCAGATTTAGAAGAATATATTTTAAGTTTAAAATAGTATGTAGTTGAATTTGATGTTTGTTTCTTATGTTATATGTGAGTTGTAGGATTTTGATGGCATAAAACTTTATTGTGCAAGATAGTCATCTAAAGAGACATGTGTCAGAGTAATATTAGTTATGTCATTTGATGGTTCTTATTCAACCACTTACATTGATTATTTGTTTTCTTAGGAATAATGTTATGTGTGTTTCTAAGGTCTCTGATCAATTTCACTAGAGTGCTTATTCTTCATTGTTGTCGATCTCTTAGGAATCAAATGATGTATTTTTTGTTGTGAACTCCTATTCTTTGTTGGTTCAACAAAGAACACGAATTACAATCGAAAGTGTTATACAACTTACTTTTATGTTCGCCAACAAGTAGCATAGTAATTTTTTATATAAATTAAAAAATACCACTTTAAAAAATACTTTGTAATTAGTCAAATTTTATTTCAAATCATTAAAATGTTATTACCTAAGTAGGGGTGGCAAAACGGTCGTGGCCCGCTGGATCAGCCCGTGCACCCGCCATAAAATGGCAGGTTGGGTTGGGATTTCGTGTCCGCCGCCCATCAAAGTTCGTCCTACCAAAATCCGCCTCCCGTCAATGCTAACCCCGCCAAAACTCGACGCGCATATTCGCTCAGTCCGTCCTGTCTTAAGGTCATTTTTTTTAGTTAATTCTAGTCATTCTAATTTTTTATGGTTTTATTTTATACATTTATTTGTGAATAAATATAATATTTTTTAAATAAAATTTGTTAAAAAGATATTTTATAAAAAAATGTTCTAAAAATAAGTGAAACTTTAATTCAAAAGTAAAAAAACTATTAATCTATTAAAAAATAAAAAATGGACAAACAAATCCACCGCCTGCCAACTCGCCACTTTAGCAGGATATGAATAATTTTTATGTTCATTAATACTTGGCGGACTTACCTGCTTCGCTTTTTTCTTTTACGGATTTAATGCAAGGCGGGATGGAGCGGCGAGGGCGGCCCGTTCGCCCACCCCTCCCTAAGAGCTACATGTTAGTTTAGTCTCTTTCATTTTAACTACAAATATTTAGTTTTTTTATGTTGTTAAACTCAAAAAGTTAGTCTTTGCATTTAGAATACGCAGATCACTAAGAAAATCAAATACTATAAATGAGCTTGATTGTTTTAAACTATTATTGAGTGTACTATAAACTTTATTGAAAATATGCAAAATAAGTAAAAGCAATATGATATTGTTGATACTGTTTCCTTTTTACCTTCATGGTTAAATATAGTAACAAAGATCTCAATTCAATCACACTATACGTTGCATGTTTTCTTCGTCTTTTCTACCCCACTCTCCCTTACAAATTTACAGCGAAACCATAGAAAAAGGAAGAAAAAAAAAAGCTGAAATCCTATAATGGATAACAATAAAAAAGCCAGATTGGTGACACATGAAATTCAATTCATGAGTTGTACCTACAGAGACACTCACGCCACCCATTCACAAATTTGGAAAACTCACTCTGTCAGAAATCTAACCCCCATAAACACCATCGGTCGCAGCCACGTTAACGAAACTCTTGTTCCAAACGTAATCTGAAATTTCCAGAAATGTCCATATTGTCCTCGTGTTTTTTGACAGTGTTTGGTAGTTGTCGTGGTCCTTCACACACTGTATTAAGGCCATTTAAAAAGGTAAATAGTGACGACAAAGAGAAAATGAAGGCGCGTGTAGTACGCGTTTATACTTAGGGGTGTGCATGGATCAATAACCAAACTAAATTGAACCATATATATGGTTTGGTTTGGGTCTTAAAACTATTTTATCAAAACCGGTTTATTTTTTTAAAACCGGTTTACAAATGGTTTGGTTTGGTTATAAACCGGTTTTTCACAAAAACCAGTTTTAACAAAAAAAAAATGGTTTTAAACCGGTTCTCTCAAAACTATGAAAACCACTTTAATAATTGGTAATGATTCAAAACC
Organism: Vicia villosa; assembly: GCF_029867415.1. Lineage (NCBI taxonomy): Eukaryota > Viridiplantae > Streptophyta > Magnoliopsida > Fabales > Fabaceae > Vicia > Vicia villosa. The sequence goes on along the minus strand of NW_026706719.1, from coordinate 33,857 downwards.
GGTTTAGAACTAGTTTTAATTATAAACTAGTTTTCCAAAAGATTTTTCATGTTTTTCATTTTTACAGGAAATAGTTTTTTAGTTTGACTATAGGTACATTCTATAATAGAAAACGAATATTTTATAAGCTACAGATATTTTAAAATAAAATTTTTAATCTAAAAAATGTTTATTTTGGAATTGAAGAAAAAGCATTGTATACTTTTTGATGAATCCTTAATATATCTTTAAGCTGACACCTATATTCTAATATTTTTTCTTTAATAATCATCGCCCCATTATATATATATATATATATATATATATATATATATATATATATATATATATATATATATATATATATATATATATATATATATACTTTTTTTTAACATTTAAAATCTCTGTTTTTTCTATCACTTAAAAATCCCTTTTAAAATTGTCCATAGATAAGTTGGAGTAACTCCCACTTGGAGTACTAGTTTTTTTATAAAACAAATTGTTGAAGTAATAATATTTTAATAAAAATGTTAGTTTTATATATTTTTTAAAAGAAAATATATGATTATTTTTCAATGATAAATTAAATATTAATATTTATGTAAAATTATTATAAATTTAAATTTACTTAGTATTCTTGTATTAAACATAAGGAAATAGTAAAATAGGGACAGTTTTTATTTTTTTATTTATATATTTCTATTTTTATAGAATTAAATTTAAATTTAAGAAAATAAATTTGTAAGTTTACACGGTGGTGGTGGTGGTACTGTACGGTTTGAATATACAAATTATATAAGAAAAAAAAGTAATGATAACGAAACAAAGCCACTTAAATTGAGTTTACAAAATATGGATTTTTTGGGTTGTACTGGTTTTGAAAACTGGATACCCATATACTGCTTTAATTTGAAAAGTGGTAATGGTTCAGTTTTTCAAAAAGCAAATTGGATTATTTAAAATTGGTTTCCGGTTTTTATTAAATGGTTTTTATGAACCGGTTTTTTTGCACACCCCTATTTATACTCGAATCAGGGGCGGACATCACGAACTTCCATATTCAAGTTGTGGACCCTGCATTCTCTTTTTATTTTTTATTTTTAAAACTTTTAAGATTAATCTTGTTTTACAGAAGAAAAAAAAAATGTTGTATATAAGGATAGGAATAGAGTGAATCGAGCTAGGCTTTGTCAAGTTTGAGTATCTAAGATTCTGTTTGGTAAAATTAGTTGGTGACTGATAGCTGTTAGCTGGTAAAATTAGTTGGTGTCTGATAGCTGTTAGCTGGTAACTGATAGATGGTAGCTAGTGACAGATAGCTGATAAATTAATTTAAGTGTTTGGTAAATTAGCTGTTACTCGAGCTGATAAATACAAAATGACACAAAAGAATTTTCTTATTAAGAAATTTCTGATTTATTTATCTTATCATATTATATTATTATATTATTAAATTAATTTGTATTTGATAAAAATAAATATATTAATACAAACTTACAAAGCAATTTTAATATATTAGAAAATTTTAAGAAACATCAAAATATTTTAAATTTGTATATAAATTATATAAATAAATTTAACGAAATACATAAAATTTGAATTCAGTTAAATTAATCAAAATTAATGATAAAAATAAGTTTATTATTTAATATTAAACCATAAAATATAACAAAAAATTTAATTTTCTTCGTCTCATTTAATTTCTTTGACTCTTCGATTACGTTTCACTAACTTGAGAATTATCAACACTATTTCAAAATGTATTGTATACTTTAGATGTTATTAAAAATATTAAAGATTAAAAAAACATTAAACATTGAATTATAATACATATCGAAGGGTAAAAATAGATTATTGTTACGATTTTATTTCATTGATTCTTCGATTACGATTTTATTTTGTTGAATTTCTCTTTTTGATATTATGTTGTTTTTTTTATATTAACAACATACTTATATTAGTGGTGATTGGCGCTGAACTTGGTAGGGAGAACCACGGTTCGATCCCCCGCAACTACGACTGGGAGGGGGCTGGAACCACTTGATGTCAGAACTGACGCTTGAACCAGACTAAATCGGTGGTGATAAACCAAAAAAAAACAATAATAACAATATACAAATATAGTATATTTATGCTATAAATAAATATTTTAAGTCTAATATTATTAGTCCATTTTTTTAACATTCTAACATTATTTTATCTATTTTTAATTATAGAAATTGTTTTATTGGGTTAGATGAATCATCAAGATCAGATAATGGTTTGATTTGCGTTGAAGATCTTTAGTTCAACTAATGTGTGTTGTTGTTTACTGTTATAGTATAGTTTATGAATGAACAAGTTTTTATTTGGTGAAATTTACCCATTATTATTTAAAATTATTTTTACTAAGTACAAATAATAGTATTTATAAGGATAAAAAGGTAAATTGATTTTAAAATCATCTCTCCCCTCCCCTTGTGAACCAAACATACATGTTGTTAAAAATCTATACTCTTTTCTTGTAAACCAATGTTAAAAATCTCTCCCCTCCCATCCCTTTCTTTGAACCAAACATAGATTTCGTTAAATTCACTCCTCTATCTTCCCCTCATTTTCCTCCTCTCTATTAAATTTCCTCTCCTCCCATCCGTTGAATCAACGGACCCTAAGTCATTAAATTTCTCATTGAAAAACAAAACATGCACTCAAATAAATATTATTTTAATTTTTTAATTAATTATTTTTTTCAATATAAGTTAAAAATCTCGTATCACTACTAGAAAATTCGCTTTTAATGAACAAAAAAATTTGGTCACTAGAGTGACCGAATGAGTCATCAAAATATAATATTCATGACTCATGAGCCAATTTTAAGAGGTTACTAAATCGGTCACTAAAATAAATCAGCCACCAATTTAAAGATCAAAATTTTGGTCATGTAGTGATCGAAATAGTCACCAAAATTTGATATTCATTAGTCTATTTTAAGAGGTCACTAAACCGGTCACGGAAAAATATTTTTATATACAATTTAATTTACATATAAAGATTAGAGACCAAAATTTTAATCCCTAATAATTTTTATTTTATTTTTCTATTTTTAATACTATTTATTATGTTACTATTTTCTTTTCTATTTTTTACAAATTTTAATTTTCTTTCAATTTTATTTTTACTAAAATTTTCATACTTTTTATTGTTTTAATATATAATATATTTATATCAAACTACATATATCTATATATGTTTAAATATAAAATATAACAATAGATGTGAAGTAGTGTAGTGACAAATTTTTATTAAAATACGTGGAAGTCATAAGTTCGATTCCTAGATATTATAACTTTTAATTTTATTTTATGAAAAAGAACATTGAAATCGGTCACTAAATTCATTGCGAAATTTTAGCGACTAGTACTTCTTCAACCAAAAAGTAATGGTCGCTACGAAACGTTTTAGTACCGGTTTTAAAGCTTTTTCGGTCATTAAAAGCAATTTTTTTAGTAGTATATTATATGAGATGATATGTGTAATATCCCAAATATAATACTATTTAAAATCTTCACATTTAGGATATTAAAAGTTAGCACTTATACATACAATACTACATACATGACATAAGTACATGATAAACACATAGTTTACAACCATGCGTATACAAATATAACATATCTATAATTAAAATACTAAGACCAATTGCACATCAGGAGCAAAAGTAAGGAAAGTCTTCAAGTTCTTCATACCATCTTTCCCTTTCTTTTGTCTGAAATCCGCTCATCTGAAAAATATTTAACAACATGAAGTGAGATAATATTGTCAGTGGAGTCTTACTAAACTATAAATCTTGAATTTCAAATAAAATAAAAGGGGATTAAGACTTATTTAGTCTCATACGATGGATGAATATATATATATATATATATATATATATATATATATATATATATATATATATATATATATATATATATATATATATACTCACTACACATACCATGCCCACTTCAAAAGACGGTTAGCCCCGTAGAACGTCCTTTCACCAACTAGCGCTTCTTATATGAAGCCTAGCTTACAAGATCAGGGATGTCCTGTCAATCCTTTATACCAAGGCTGGATTTATTGTGCAGGCTACCACCTTTGCCTGGATTACCCTCTTGATTATGAGCGACACTTCAAGTATTCCATGGAGACTTAATATTCATCACATGTACGTGTTTACGGTGATTTCCGGTAAACAACCGCTAGTCCTCCAAACTATAATAAATATGATTTGGTTACTCGCAGGATCGACTAGATTGATCCTAGGACACATAGTCAATTAGATTGTTATCAATATTCTTTAGAACCATGTTCATGATTCGTTGTCTTCGACAAATGTTATTCGATTGAAAACATACACTTTTAGTGATGACTTGACTATATGTGATTATGACTTTAAAAATGTAAACAACGCAGATAACATGCAATTCTGTTAAAAAGAATCTTAAAACATAAAACTGTTAAAGATCTTGAAAGTAAATAACATGAAAGTAAATAACATGAAAGTAAATAACATGAAAGTAAATAACATGAAAGTAAATAACATGAAAGTAAATAACATGAAAGTAAATAACATGAAAGTAAATAACATGAAAGTAAAGATACAGTAATGTAAATGACAAGAAGTAAATAGAATGCAAGAATTTAAAGATATTCGAACAACGAAAAGCAATAAAAGATAATACTCATGTATTAAAATGGTGGTGTCATACGTACATTTTCTCAGCGAACTCGTTCTCGTTAACGCTTGATACTTGAGTAAATATGTGAGTGATTTGTACAAAATGAACACACGGAATTCTATCATAAAAACTCCTATTTATACTAGTTTCGACCATAACGGCCCTACGCTAATCTGCTGCCACGTTTCTCATAAGAACTTCCAGCGATGACATCTGTGAATAAGCAGTTACGCAACTATCTTCGAATTTCAAATCTTCCCGCCTGAGTCCATCTTCGACGCGTGGCAGTATGTTAATAAACACTTACTAACAAACACGCTAAATAATAATACTTAAGCAAATTTATAAATTTTGTCTAAGTCTTCGAGGATATGTCCTTCCAATAGCTTTCAGTAGCCATCATCTTCATAAAAAACTTAGACATTTCTTGCTATCGAAACATGGCCATCAGTAGCCATTTTATATTTCTCAGAGATGGTCATCAGTAACCACCTTGCCTTCGACCATACACTCCTTCGAAGCACATATATTTGTTCAACGAAATCTTCAGCTAACAAATTGCCCCCAATAAATGCCTGTTTCGAAGATCAACAGAAATAGGCGTTTTTTGCCATCATAAGATTTCGTCTTCTTATTAAATTTTTGATAGTTCCAAGACTACTGACTAAACGTCATAATCATTGATAATCTCTGTTTCCGAAACGTCTTGTCATTCTCAAAATGTCTTCTCATAACTTACATTCCCACGTCCTTGACCTTACTTCCTGATTATTACTCCTATATACTAGGAGTAAAGCTGAATCTTTCGACCGCCATTGGATTAAATCATCATTCGCCACGTGTCCTTTGGGTTTTACCCAAAAGATTTAAAAAGGATTTCCGTTAAACCTTTAAATACTTTGGACTTGCACTCTTTTTACAACTTCTCATTCCTATTTCTCCGTCTTCTTCATCAAACAAAGGAACCAACATCTTCAAACTTTTCAAATCTGAATTTCTCAAAACTCATCCGATGGCTTCATCTTCCAATGTTCTTCAACCTGCTCTAAAGCTCCAATCCACCATACGGTCTGGTGAAAACGAACACATTCCAAACCCTAACGTTGAAGAAGTTCGCGCTATCTACGCTTCCCAGGTAATCATACCCTTTGAACTTTCTGGAAAATCTTTTGCTTTTATGGGTCCATTGCCGGGTGAAGATAACCAAACCCTAAGCAAGTTCTTCCCTGCTTATTATAAGACTAGGCCATTAGTGAGCAAAGCTAACACAAATGAAGAAGGTTGCTCTCCTTCAGGAGAATCTGCTAATGTTGAAGAAACTTCAACCGTAGCCCCTTTAGCTTTGCCAAAAATTAGGTTAAATTATATGACCAACCTTTGTGAAAGTGTTTAGGTCACTCCCTTTAGCCAAAGATCCTGACTTGTACTTTGGCCTGGTTAGAAAAAGTAGAGAAAAAGAAAGAATCTGACTGGAAATCGTTAGGAAATCTACGATTTGATCCAACTATCAAAAACAGGCTTAACATATAACCAACCCCATGTTAGTAGCAGCGGTCCATTTCTGGGATGCTTCCCACAACACTTTCCACCTCCCATGTGGAATGGTCACCCTACTCTCTTTGATGTAGCTGCGATTACAGGACTTCGACCAACTGGGGAAGACTTCGATCCCACTGAGATGGACGATGACACAATTGGCTTTATTAATTCGACAGTTACTTATACTGCGTTTACCCAACAACATCATGTTACCGCGAACGAAGAAGTCTCTGATAACGAACATATTGCCTTCTTGGCACTATGGCTTTCGCGATGTGCTTTCTGCTCAGATCCATACAAGTTGCAAAGAGATATCTTTGCATGGCTAATCAATTGCATAATGGAAAAAAGCTCCCCCCCCCCCACCCCCCCCCCCCCCACCCCCCCCCCCCCCCCCCCCCCCCGGGCCCCCCCCCCCCCCCCAGCCCCCCCCCCCCCCCCCCCCCCCCCCCCCCCCCCCCGCCCCCCCCCCCCCCCCCCCCCCCCCCCCCCCCCCCCCCCCCACCCCCCCCCCCGTTGTTGTTGTTGAGAGAGATCAAGGAAGAAAATGACAAAATCAGGAATCGAACTATTGAAGGAACTAGGTTGGCTTACCTGACTCCACAAGAAGAGTCTGGGAAACTTCAAGAACACTTCTTAGCGTATATGATGATGTTTGCCCAGCGTCGTCAATTCGATCCGTCTATGGCTCCGTTTGTACATAGAACCAAGGGTCCTGAATGGTTTACTCAGAAATTCCCACCAACATCCCAGGATCAACAAACTGAGCTTATGGAAATTTGGGAATCTTTTCTGACTCCAAGGTTATTCCTTCACCGTCTTCGACCATCGAAAGGGCAATGCGTCCTTGTGTGCTATCAACCAAATTTGGTTTCACGACAGTTTGGATTGGTCCAAATAAAACCAAAATGCTTGTATGAGAAAAGGAGTCATATGTGCTTCCACACCTTATACTTGTCAGAAGAAGAATGTAAAAAAAAAGTTAACAGATATGCTGGCGTCACCAACCTTTCCCCTATTCCTTTCGAACCTTCCTTTTACTGTACACCAGACTTCCATCAATGGTGGACGAATTATTATACTTCTCAAATCCTTGATGCTGATAGTTTGACGCAGGAACTAACTACAGCTTTTGCTGATGTGCAGGAGACTTTTCGTAAAGGTACTACAACTCATATTAAAGAAATACAAGCTTTCCAAAAATTCTTTGAAACTATCTATAGGCCTGATGATCTTAGTCGGACCGTTCGTGAGGCTGCAATCACTTTGCGCGAAAAGTTTTCCGCCAAACTGGATAAGTTGAAATTGCCCTCGTATGTTCGACCAGAACTACGTTATGAAGTGGCTTTCAAACTTAATCCTCCAAAATTTCCTCCACTGCCAAGCGCGGATTTTGGTGTGGCTTTGAGCCCCCCTTTTCCAGATTGGTTTGTGTGTGGCAACGTTTTAAAAGATCTTCAAAATAGTAGTAAAAAACGCGCCGAACGGGTGGTTCCGACTAAGCATACCTTGGATACTTTCAAAGGACATCTCCATATAGATCTCGAACACGTTCGTGTCTTGACTCCAATACCTGAAGGTTTGGATTCAGACAATCTTTTCGACTGACTTTTCCTTTTTGGCTGGTATACTAATTTCAATTTCGACTACAGCTGTTGCTCATAGGAGGAAGATCAAAGAGACTCCTGCCCAAAAGAATCCTGGGACATCCCAAAGCGACAAACCCAGTGAAAGTGGCTCTCTCAATCCTGATAAAAAGCCTACGGTACGCACCTTTTGCGTTCTTAATCTTATATAATCCGTAATCAATAGTCCCTTTGCTTATCATCTGTCTTTTCAGAGTTCGAAGCCCCCAACTGGTCCGAAACGGAAAGTTTCTTCGTCCGCTGCTTCAGATGATGGAGATAATGATGGGGATAAATCTCCTCCTTGCACTAGACAAGGACTTAGGAAAAGACAAAAATCTGCTACTCCTTCGAAAAAAGGAAAGGGAGCAAGTCACTCCAAAACTGCTTCTCCTACTGATAAAGCGTCCTCTGAAGATTCCCCTTTGAAAACAACTAGCAACATACTTGTTGTCGAAAGTCACAATTCAAGTCCAGATAATATCCAAACCAAGGTCTTTCAGGTTTTTTCGCATATTAACTTGTGATTTTATCTAAATAATGGGATTAACTTTTCTACCTTGTTATTGCAGGATGATGCTGAAATGTACAGGCGCATGTGTTTCTTCCCGTTTGGGGAGATAAGATTGGTGGACAAGTCAAGTATTGCTTTATCTGATCGAAAGCTTCTTGATGTTCAGCACGCCATTCGAACTTTCCTTGCTTAAGCCGTAGTAAAGGCGAGAAGGCTTGCGTGCGTCCACTCAAGTTAGAGATAAATCTTCTTAAAAAATTTATCTTTCCTAACAGTGATTGTAACTCTTTCTTCGTGGATGGAGATTTGGTTTCCATGATGGCTTTTGTCTTGTTCTGGTTGATCTCTATTCCCTTTTTATGGACTACGAAACCCAAGAAATCTCCTGCTTGTACAAAGAAAGCACATTTAAGGGGGTTCATCTTCAATCCATGTTTCCTCATTCTTTCGAATGATTGGCTTAAATGATCGAGATGACTCATTCCCGAAGTAGATTTTACCACAATGTCGTCTATATATACTTGCATGAATGTTTCTATAAAGTCATGAAATATAGAGTTCATTGCTCTTTGGTAAGTTGCCCCAGCATTTTTTAAACCAAAAGGCATTACAACCCATTCGTAAGTGCCTATTGCCCCTGGGCAACGAAACGCTGTCTTGGATACATCATCTTCTGCAATAAAGATCTGATTATATCCTGAGTATCCATCCAACATACTTAGATACTCAAAACCTGCGGCCGAGTCTACCAGCATTTCTGCTACAGGCATGGGATATTCGTCTTTAGGAGTGGCTGCATTAAGATCACGAAAGTCTATGCATACTCGTAAAGAGCCATTCTTTTTAATTACAGGTACTATATTGGCAATCCATTCGACATACCTTGTAGTTTGGATAAACTTGCAACGTAAAAGCCTTTCGACCTCTGCTTTAATCTTCGAATGGATCTCTGGCGCGAATCTTCTAGGAGTTTGCTTCACAGGTTTCTTCCCTTCTTTTATTGGAAGCTTCAATTCGACTAGATCCCTTCCTAGACCAGGCATCTCATCATAATCCCAAGCAAAGCAATCTCTATTTTCTTTCAGCATTTTGATGACCGTTGCTTTTAATTCTGGCTCTAATTTCGCGCTGATATATGTTATCCTCTTTTGACCCCTGTCTCCGAGGTTTACTTCTTCGAGTGGATCTTGGGCTAACATCTTTATATTAGAAGCCATTGGGTCTTTTTCGAACCCTAAAGGTTCTTCGTCGTATATTGCATCTAATCTTTGGTTTGATCCTTCGTCCATAATCTCTTCGTCTAGGATCGTATTTTTGGAGTGTTTGAAATCTGTATGCACCTCCAACTCTGCTATCTCTTCTTTGATTTGGATGGTATCTACCTTTACATCTGCTAATTCGGCCTCGAGAGCCGCCTTCTGTTTGTTCTCGGCCACGTAGGCTGAAATCTTTTCGAAGAATGAAGACTCAGACATGATTAATGTCATCGTCCCAGCCTGTTGGCCGTATTGCTGCATGATCTTCTAAAGGTGCTGTATCCGTTGGACCATCCATGATCTCTCTATCCCATTGGAATCCGTTTGGGTGCAAAGTAAGATAATACAATGCATTCTTATTTGGGGTGTACATCTCTTCTGCAGTATGACAAGGTCCTATATTTGCCAAATTCCTATCGAAGTTGGATTTATTTACCTGGTTAACTTCAGCCATATAGTAACTCTGATCACCTTCGATGTTTTCTACTATGCCGTCTTCTCTCCAGATTGTCACCATTTGATGCATTGTTGAGGGTACAGCTGCTACCCCATGAATCCATTCCCTTCCGAGCAACAGGTTATAGTTTGCTTTTGCTGGTATAACCATGAACATAGTGGGTCTGGTAACTGAGCCTACTGTCAAATTGACTTGAACAACTCCCAGTGTTTGTCCTATCTTACCCTCATAGTTAGACAGGACCATGTTATGTGGTCTTATGTCCGTATCGAACATGCCAATTCTCTTTATCATATACTGGGGCATCAAATTTACTGCTGCTCCCCCATCAACTAGGACTTTATTGATGCCAACATTCTCAATCTTAGCCCTAATATAGAGTGGTTTCAAATGATTTCTCATACCCTCATCAGGCCTCTCGAAGAAAGCATTCTGCTCCTCGACTGCACCATTATTCAGCACATAGTAACACACAGGTCTGTGTTTTGCCATTTCTTCGATATCAGCCTCCTCACAGTCTTCTACCTCAGTTTCCTGGTTAAACTCGTGAGGGAGTACGGACACAACATTGCAATTTAAATTTATAGACGAGACTCCATCAGAATCAAAATCATTTGTCACTCTGTCCTCTTCGTTCCAGGAATTTGACCGCATCTTATCTTCTTCATCCAAGAGCTTTTCAGCTTCGAACAATGCACGTTCCACCGGAGGTTTGTTTGACTTTGCTCCCTGGTAGGGGACTTGGTTGCTGCTAGTTTCTCCAGTTTCTCTTGGTCTATATTCCTTCTGGGCCTTTTTCATCCTCTGGTGCCTCCTCCATTGGGACCGAGACATAGGGTTTTTTCCCTTATAGTTCTCCAATCGATATGTCTCTCGATTTGGCCTTTGAAATTGTCTCCTATATGCCATTGCGGTTCTTCCTCCTTGGTCCCAACTACGCCATTTGTTGGTTCTTGCATCGGCTTGTACCCATCTATCCCTAGGTGGATCTGCAGGGATTTTGAACGTTACCCTTCGAACTCTAGGGCGTGGACTATCTGGTCTCTTCGTTGGGGTCCATACATCGAAACCATACAGGTCAGGACGTAGCCCCTGAGTTTCTTGATTCATGGAGCAGTGCACACGTTCAAATGATCGTGCTAGCATCTCATCATAGGCTGCCCCACATCTGGGGCAGAGTGCAACTTCAGAGTTCCCTTTGTGGCATCTGATCAAAAATCCTAATAAGCTTTCATCCATCCTTGGGTACATTTGTAGTAAAGGATTTGGTTCTCTCCCTGGGTGTTCCCATCTTTCACGTCGAGCCCTTTCGAAATTGGCTTCGATTCTTCGATTCAGCATGATCGAACACCTTGGGCACATCCATTGTTTTCCACCATTTCTCTCATGGCAATTCCATAGGTAGTCTTTGAGGCTTTCAGCTCTTAGAGGAACTTTAATACCCCCATTCTGCCTTGTCAGCCGTGTCTCTAGTTCGCCAAACTCAGATGTTGGGTGTCTGGCGCTAACCATGTTGACCACCGCTGGAGCAACTTCAGAGATTTGGATTTTCTGGAGTTTTATCCTGAGGTCTTCAGTGGCCTCATTGCTCTCTTCTTTTGGTGCTTCAGTTATCCCTATTTGGGAAGCTTCTTCAATCTCAGTATTGAAGATTATTTCATCATTTAGGCTTTCAGTAGCCTGCTTTCCGTTGAGCATTGCCTTAGTTTCCGCCACTTCGATCTCCGATACTTCCACCATGTTGATATCTTCTACCTCACAGAGGCTAGCATCAGCAATGTTTAGGGGATTGGTATCGACCCTCATGTGACTCTTGGTCTTGTCAGCAAATTTCAACCTTCCATCATTGATAGCATTTTGAATTAGATCCCTGAAAAGAAAACATTGTGAAGTTTTATGGCCTAAAAACCCATGATATTTACAGAAACCTCTTTTCTTCCGTTGTTCCAACGGAGGAATTTTGGAATTAGGAGGTAGTATCATTTGGCCATCTTTTACTAATAGATCAAATATTTCATCACTCTTAGTAATATCAAATGTATAAGTTTTCTTAGGAAACCTATCATTCTTATCATTTTCTACAGGGTTCTTTCCATTTGCAGGATTTAATAGTTTGCAGGCATAAGGTGGTGCCTCTTTTAATTCTGCTAAGTCTACTTCGACTTCCTCCAGGCTATATGAGTCATTGCAAGACTCATCATCAGCGTCTTCGGCTTCGACGTACGCTATCCTTTCCTTCTTATGACTTTTGTTAGCCCTAGCCTTTTCTGCTTTCAAGCGTTCGACCTGTCGAACTCTATCTGCCAACTGGGCCATGTCCCTAAGGTATTGGGTATCTAATTTCTTTCTTATTGAGTAATCTAGACCACCTGCAGCCATTTCGACAAGTTCGTGCTCAGGAACTGTCGTAAAGCACCTAGATTTCAACAGACGGAACCTATTCAAATAATCATCAATAGTCTCCGTGAATTTCCTCTTAACACTGGCCAATTCCTTCAAACTTATCTTAGTTTGACCCATGTAAAATTGCTCATGGAACAATCTTTCTAGGTATGCCCACGCATCTATCGAATTGGGTGGCAAAGTAGTAAACCAGACAAAGGCATTCTTTGTCAGCGAACTAGGGAAATACTTGATCCTCAAGTCCTCGTTTCCTGCCAAGTCCCCTGCTTCTGTTAGATACCTAGCAATGTGTTCCACTGTCGATTCGTTAGTTTCACCTGAAAATTTTGTAAATTTGGGTACCTTAGTGCCCCTAGGTAATTCTGTCTGCATAATATAGTCTGATATAGGGGATGTATAATTTGGACGTCTGAGTCCAGTACTTAAGCCATTATTGGCCATCACCCTTTCTATCATAGCAGTCAAGTTATTCTCCGTGGCCAGATTTTCCCTTCTGACTCTTTGAACAACCCCATCTGGATGTTCATTTCTACCTACAATTCTTACTCTGGGTTGTTCTTCCTCTGTTTCTTGTCGAACGGGGACGGTTCTTTGACTTGAAGTCTCTAAATTAATTACTGGAATTTCTTCCGTCCAATTCGTCCTCCGCAAGGAGTTTATATCTCGGATGGGTGGTCTCGATGATGGGCCCTCATCTTGTATGCGTTCTAAAACGGGCATTCCCTCTTGGTATGCGGGCTGTTTATCTTTCCTTTTTGGTTGTGTTACACCCATGAACTCCGCCATCCGATTCATTTGAGATGACATCTTTTGGAAAGTTTCTACATTTTCCCTATTTGTGCAAGTAATGTTTGTCAACAATGGGGTAAAGATTGAAGTCAATTCTTTGGCTAAAGCCCCTAGCATATCATGGTTGCTTGCATCCATTTCTTGTCGAAATGCTGCTTGGCTGTTTGTGGTATAATGAGGCACCTGGGTAGAAAAACCAGCGTTGTGTGTACTTCGACTCGCAGATCCCACGTTTGGTGAAAATGTCGCATTATTAGTTGGGACATAAGTAGATCCGGCCCCTCGTACGCCTGATCCAAAAGGAAATGGCATCCCGTATGGATGATTTGGCCTCCATTCGAAAGTTGAATTCGTGCCTTGACTAGACAAGTTATTCGCAGCATTTGTTGAGGGAAACGGTAATACTTCGTCTGCACTCGTGGTCGAAGGTGCAGTTGTTGACACTGAAACTGGCAAAGTCCCTGAAAGTCCTGTATTATTCTCAGGCACCGACTGGGAATTATCTGCAGGTCTCGATCCATTTGGACCCGTTGTATCCCTTGTTCCTTGAGTGGAATTCGAATTTGCCGCTCCTGATCCTGTGCCTTGTGAGGGATCTCGATCACCCCCTGCACTGGCTGTAACAGCCATTTTCTTGTTGTACCTTCGTTTGGGAACCGGTTGTGCACTGTTTGTTAATTTACCGTTCCTAAGGTTCATACAAGGTCTTGATATTGTCTAGACAAAACAAAGCAATTGATTAAAACAATCTGTTCGACACTGTCCCACTGGGCGTGCCAATTTGTTTACGGTGATTTCCGGTAAACAACCGCTAGTCCTCCAAACTATAATAAATATGATTTGGTTACTCGCAGGATCGACTAGATTGATCCTAGGACACATAGTCAATTAGATTGTTATCAATATTCTTTAGAACCATGTTCATGATTCGTTGTCTTCGACAAATGTTATTCGATTGAAAACATACACTTTTAGTGATGACTTGATTATATGTGATTATGACTTTAAAAATGTAAACAACGCAGATAACATGCAATTCTGTTAAAAAGAATCTTAAAACATAAAACTGTTAAAGATCTTGAAAGTAAATAACATGAAAGTAAATAACATGAAAGTAAATAACATGAAAGTAAATAACATGAAAGTAAATAACATGAAAGTAAATAACATGAAAGTAAATAACATGAAAGTAAAGATACAGTAATGTAAATGACAAGAAGTAAATAGAATGCAAGAATTTAAAGATATTCGAACAACGAAAAGCAATAAAAGATAATACTCATGTATTAAAATGGTGGTGTCATACGTACATTTTCTCAGCGAACTCGTTCTCGTTAACGCTTGATACTTGAGTAAATATGTGAGTGATTTGTACAAAATGAACACACGGAATTCTATCATAAAAACTCCTATTTATACTAGTTTCGACCATAACGGCCCTACGCTAATCTGCTGCCACGTTTCTCATAAGAACTTCCAGCGATGACATCTGTGAATAAGCAGTTACGCAACTATCTTCGAATTTCAAATCTTCCCGCCTGAGTCCATCTTCGACGCGTGGCAGTATGTTAATAAACACTTACTAACAAACACGCTAAATAATAATACTTAAGCAAATTTATAAATTTTGTCTAAGTCTTCGAGGATATGTCCTTCCAATAGCTTTCAGTAGCCATCATCTTCATAAAAAACTTAGACATTTCTTGCTATCGAAACATGGCCATCAGTAGCCATTTTATATTTCTCAGAGATGGTCATCAGTAACCACCTTGCCTTCGACCATACACTCCTTCGAAGCACATATATTTGTTCAACGAAATCTTCAGCTAACAGTACGTACTTGATTTACTCTAAAATCCTTGTTCGCATGCACTCACTGTGTCAGAGTACGACTACGTACATAATGTCTCATTACTAGCTTGATCTTAGGTCATTATATGGTCACTGACATCATTCAATTATCTTTGTATAATCATTGAACAAACATCAAATAATTCAACAAGTCTATTTATATAACTGATGTTATTACTTGCCCTATGTGGATTATGTGTTATTTATAATCATGTAACAATAAACCATAGCATACAAAGCATAAGAAAATAGGAATAAATCAAAATCATAACTAATATTGAGAGAAATAAGGAGAAGAAGATGTTAGGGGTGATTACGGCCTAGCCATAATGGATATTACAACCTTAATCACACTTAGAAGACCCTTTCTATACTGAAATATGAGGCCATTATGTCCATGTCGTAATGCCTCTAAGTTTGTGTATTCTTGTGTTTTTCACCTGGATCTCGACCACTTTCCACCACAAAAATACATTCATTCATGGAAACGAATACACATACAAGTTATTTCAGCAAATCATTCACACATGTTATCAAATTTTCAGCAAATCATTCTAACTTAAATACCCAATATCCCAACATGCGAGAACTTAGTTTTTAGCAACCCAAATCAAAACCCTAAAGGAACCCACCTTTGCTCTTGGTTTAGATTTCAAAAGAAACTTAAAGGAGAAGGTGAGGATGATGGAGAGTCCTCTAATGATAAACCTTAATCTCATTTATTATTTTATCCTTGGGGCTTCTTTCTAGATATGTAACGCAAAATTTACAAGCTTTGTCAAACTTTCCTAACATGCAAGCTAGAAATCCCCAAGCTTGATCAAATCCTTATTCTTTCCTCACTTGCTCGCCCTCTCCATCTATCTAATCTCTCTATTATGATTTTTAGAGTGGAAAAATGAAATGAAAATGGTGAAAGTCTTCATGAATTGATTTTAAATACTTGCCTATGGAACTAACCAAAAAGCCCTTGCAACTGATTCAACTTTACTAATCATGCTCCTATGGTCATTAGAGTCTTAAGCGTTTAGCTTTGTTCTTGATTTCTCATATTTTCGATTCAACCTCCAATGTAGCTTCGTCGGACTGTGACTCTTCCCACAACACCTTCACTAGCGGTATCTTCTTATTCCTTAGTGACTTTATTGCACAATCCACAATGGAGTTAGGTTGCGGTTGGAAAGTGAGGTTCGTTCCAACTTCAACCATATCCGGGAGGACAGTTAGAAAAATATATTGTATAAATTTCTTAAGTTAAGATACATGGAACAAGTCAAGTAGTTCGAATAGGGAAGGTGGAAAAACCGATTGATAAGCCACTTCACCTACCGACTTATGATTTGGTAAGATCAAATATACTGAAATTACATGTCCCTAATACATTCAGGGGAGAACCCCAATATAATTGTTTTGTTTCATGTCTTATCGCTTCCGTGTTTCAATTATTTTTGCTCATTGAGTCTCCTTCATGATTACACATCTCTGAATCCGATTCGAATCGATTCATTTTTAAGCATGCATAAATAAATTCTTATGTTTGAGATTTGATCGTGATGATATAAGTCAATTGTTTGAGTTAGTGAAACAAGAACCATAGGTGATATAAATTCTAGTCATGTGGGAAGTGAAACTTCAAACTATTTTGTAAAACTTGAAAAATTGAGATATCTTGTATGTGATTAGAATCACTCAAAATCCATGATTTGAATCAAACAAAACATTGGTGAAAAAGAAAATTCTGGTATTTGTGATTTGAATCACAATTTATACCCGATTCGAATCATGCAACTATGTGACTCAAATCATAGTTTATGCATAACTCGAATCATTAGTTCATGAGAGCTATTCTTCTAATAGTCATATATATAATTACCAGAAAATTATCTCCTTGTAGCTCACCCAAAAACAAAACAGGGTGTCTGCTCTGATGTCAATTGAAAATTTGAAACTTTATAATAGATGTTAAGACTGATGTCTTAACATCAATACACGATGTTAAGACAGTTGTGAAGACATCATATTTCTGACATAACATTTTTACCAACCTATAAATTATGAAAAATTAAATTAAAGAAGGTAAAAACATAATTAATTGCTAACCCGGTTTAGTGCAATATCACATACTCCGGAGGCATCCAAGCCAGGAAGGAAATTCACTATGATAGTATTAGTTCAAAGTTAAACATCTTTAGTTTACAACTTATCGCCTAATCTCTACCTTGTGCAACTTTTACCTAGGACTCCCATAGATATAAGACCCCCTCTCACTTCCAATCACCTCAATGACAAATAACAAAAAACCAAAACATAAGAACATATTTCCAATTACACATAATGTACTCCTTGCTTAAAAGCTCATGAGTGATTGACAAAGTTGTGAATAGACAATTTGCATTAGGATTTGGTCTTCCTTTAATTTATATACTCATAAAATTTCCATGGGCTCGACTTCCTTACCTAAATATTTCTTGATCCTCAAGCTAAGGGTTGTGTTAGAACAAGATTTAGTTATGCATTCAATCTTTAAGATTTGATGATAATAATACATATATTTGTATGAAACAATTTGTACTCTAATATTTTCTTAAGTGTGCAGATTCATTATTTTGGTTGATTAAGATTGTTGTCTAGATAATCATCAAAATCAGCGTCATCACACATCAGAATAACTATTCATCTCAATTTTGAAGAGACGTCAGCAATTCTGAAAAAATGTTGAACAACTCATAAAAAAAAGATTTATATATGTTTTGAAGCAAAGCGACTATTCAGACATAAGAATTTAGTTCATAAACGCTTGTTGTTTCCAGTTCAGAAATCAGAATGTGTCGTTCAGATAGGCTGTTTCTCTTGACTCTAAAGACCTATTTCTGTATTTGAAGGATTATCTCTCTTGGAACGTTTACGTTACTTGATCTCCTCAGTGCACGCTCTACTTCATATAAGAAGTACATCACAACTGAAGGATGATCAGAAACTTGCAAAAGAAGCAACATGGTACAACAATACATCACCTTTTCCACTTTGTTGGAAGTATTGTACGAATCCTCTATTTGTGTGCTCACTGTTCCCCAGACTTTTTAGAGTCATTACTTGAAGAAAAGCTTTGTCATGTCCTCTCTCAACGGTCATCTTTTTAAGGGATTATATATTTGAAACACTCTCTTTTCGAAGAAGATCAAGCATAAATCTAGAAGGGAAGAGCTTCGAAGCAACATGCATCTACAACTCCAAGATCTAAAAACAACATATCTCAAAACCAAAACTAGTATCACATGGTGATGAAATCAAATAACATAAGAAAAGAAGCTTATAAGAAATATAACTATTGGATTCCCCCAAAGATGGGTTGACTTAAAATCAACACTGACACAAGCTTGATTGGGGAAGGCTTATGGGATTTAGGCCAAATCATCAAGAAGCTCAAATGATAAACTTCAACAATACCAAAGTTCAAGGAGAACTTGATTCCTTTGTTACTGAAGCCACGGTGACGAAGATTGCATTGGAACAAGTGATCAAAAGAGAGATAAAAAGAGTGTTGTTTGAATCGCACAATCAGGACCTCATGAAGATTATTTACAAAATTCAATTTTTATGTTTTCTTAGAATATATTTTATGAAAAGAATTAAAAACAATTTCACTAACTATTATTTATGGAAAAAACAAAAGAAAAAGAAAAATTAAATACAATATAGTTATTTTAACCTTAAAAAAGATATGTTTTTTATAATAAAATATTTAAATAAAAGAAAATTGATTCTTTTTCCTTAACAAGAAACCATTCATTAAATCTGTTATAATTCAAAACATGGTGTTGATCTAATCATAAATGTTTTCCTTCTATTAGCCCTAAGCAATTCAAGAAAATATTTCAAAACATTGATTCTGCATTGATCAAAATCAAATCATACCAATTCAAATTCAAATTTAGGTAAAAGATTTAATTTTGTTCAAACAATTAAGAGAGAGAAAATCGGTCCATTGAATTTAAATTTTTATCAAATACATTAAATTCCATTTTGTCTATTTTTGTTCATATATCGTGTGATTAAGGGACTATATAAAAGGATAAAAAACACAATGTGAAAAAAAATTGTACTTGAAGAACCTGTCATAGACAAGAACGAACTTGTTCTTCATCCAGAAAATTCAAAGCACAAAAAAGCGCTTTTCTGATAATCCATTGACTTTTAGATTACCTCATCATCTCATACATAGTCACGGTAAGTCAGCTCCACCATAATTTTTTATTGTTAATTTTATGCAATCAAGATTAGTACTAATTATATATTAATTTTTTTTTGTCATCATCACTCACTAGAATAATATTTTATCTGTCTCTTTCTCTTCCATAGATCCGATTCTGTCAAAGAATCTGAAGAAAACACATTAATTTTCTAGAAAAAGAAAATCAAAAATCAACGTAGTGATGATTTAAAAATTTATGATTTTTCGAAATCAAAATTTAATGATTTTTCTACCATTTATTAAAATTAAATGCAGCTACCGTCAAATTCATCAACCATAAATTTGATTTTCATTTATTTATTTTGAAAAAAATCATAACTTTTTTTCTTGCTGTGGAACCCATTAGTCCTATTTGTTTTTGGGTCCTTTTACGTTTCTCACTGTCAAATTAAAAGGTATCGTTTTCTTCGTACCTTGGTTGGTTTGTAACCATCTAACTTCTTTTATTTTTTATTTTTAAATTTCTCTCTTTCTCACTTATATCAGTGTTGTTTATGTGTGAGATAGATAGATAGATATAGAGAGAGAAAGTGAAAGAGAGAGAGAGAATGAAATGTCAACCAGTTGTTTTTGCTTAGATTTGGTGTTGTGTGTGAATATGACTATGAGAAACATCATGTGAGATAAGGTTGTTTTTTCTTCTTCTTATTTTTGATGATTTTTTTTTTCTAACAAAAATTTAAGATAAATTTTGGATTTTTCACTTTCTGGGTCTCTGTCAAAATTCTCAATACTGACAAGAAATAGGTCAAGTGTGAAATATAAGAAAATTTAGGACTTTTTTTCTTTCTCTTATGTGTCACTGTTTTGTAATTTTCTTGCTGTTGTGGGTTCAGACATGAGAAGCATGTGTGAACCTTGTTGGATCAGAAAAGAAGACACTTTCTTCTTGTCTTGTTACCTTTTTCATCTGTTTCTGGATTAGGCTTTCTTCTAAAGAGAGAGAAAGTGTTAAAAGTCTTGTTGTTTGTAGGGGTGTTGACAAGAAAATAGCTTTTTTGCTTTTCTTTTTTCTACTTTTTTAATCTGAAAGTTCAGTTTTTTAGCTTATTCTGATTTAAAGGGTTAAAAAAGTCAAAGCATGTGTGGAATCAGAAACTGAAAAGTTCATTGGTAAAGTGATAGTGACGATTGGTGATAATAAAAAAACAAACTTGAATACATAAGAGTCAGAATAGAAGGAATGGAGAGTACTGTTCTTCTCAGACAAGTTTTTGGTGATAGGAAAGAAAAAGTTCATCCTTTTTATGGGTTTTGAAAGTGGGAACATTTACTGTTCAATGCAAAATTCTTCTAGTTCTACCTTCTTCTCAACTGTATGCTTTATGTTATTTAATAGTTGATTGTTCTTTGTTGACATTGGATTTGATTTGTGCATCTTTGGTTGTTTCTATGTTGTTCTTTAATGTTTCTGATGAGACTGGTTTTTTTTTACAGCAAAGAAACATGGAAGGTCGGGGTGAGATCGGTCTTACCGGTGATGGTTTAGATACTAGTATGATTGGGAGAATGAGGGAAGATGAGTATGAAAGCCGGTCGGGAAGTGATAACTTTGAACTCGATGGAATGTCTGGTGATGAACAAGATGGTGGCGATGATCAGCGCAAGAGGAAGAAGAGATACCATAGACACACTCCTAATCAAATTCAAGAGCTTGAAAGGTATGGTTTTATCAAAAAAAAAATTGTTTTTCGGTTTGAACTTTGAGCTAATGTGGTTCTATGTGATTGAGCTATTTTGTTGTTTTTTTAGTTTCTTCAAAGAGTGTCCTCATCCTGATGAAAAACAAAGGTTGGATCTTAGTAGGCGACTAGGCTTGGAAAATAAACAAGTTAAGTTCTGGTTTCAGAATCGCCGAACCCAAATGAAGGTGAGTTTTAAACACCACGGTTTCTGTTATCATAGAAAATCTCTGAATGCGATCTAAATTGCGGCATCAAAGTTTTCTTATATCTCTGAATCTACACTTCTTCAGCCACATTTGTTCTATATCCGCCATAATAGAAAAGATCTTGATGTGTGATTTAAAGCTTTGTTGAACATCATAGATATTTCACATTTATTTTTAGATATATCTGACTACTTTTTCCTTTCTTGAATCAGACTCAACTGGAAAGACATGAAAACATAATGCTTAAGCAGGAAAATGACAAGCTAAGAGGGGAGAATAATATAATGAAAGATGCAATGGTAAATCCAATATGTAACAACTGCGGTGGGCCGGCGATTCCCGGTCAGATTTTGTTTGAAGAGCACCAGATTAGAATCGAAAATGCCCGTCTAAAGGATGAATTGAATCGTATATGTGCTTTAACAAACAAGTTTCTCGGCAAACCGATATCATCAATGGCTAATCCCATGGCTCTATCAGCCTCAAATTCGGGTCTGGAACTTGGTATTGGAAGGAATGGTTATGGTGGTGGTTCGAGCTCTCTTGGCCCGTCCTTACCAATGGGACTTGATCTCGGAGATTGTTCTGCAATGCCTGGTATTAGATCACCAATGGGAATGATGGGAAATAGTAATGACATTCAGCTTGAGAGATCGGTGCTTATAGATCTTGCATTAGCTGCTATGGATGAACTATTAAAGATGGCTCAGCCAGATAGTCCTATTTGGATTAAGGGTTTGGACGGAGAGAGGGACATATTGAATCAAGAAGAGTATGCAAGGTTTTCCTCTTGCATTGGTCCGAAACCTCCGGGTTTTGTTGCCGAAGCTACGAGAGAAACCGGCATAGTAATCATCAACAGTTCAGCCCTTATGGAAACTTTGATGGATGCGGTAAGATGATCAAATACTGAACTTAGTTTCAGTTGTGTAGTTAGTTTATGAATTTCATTGATGTTTATGCAGGTCTATTAACTATATTTTTTTAATTAATTATCATTTTCTTGAATAGAATCGATACGCAGACATGTTTCAGTCTATGATAGCTAGATCCGTAAACCTTGATGTTTTATCTGGTGGCATTGGTGGAACCAGAAATGGTGCTATACATTTGGTATGTGTCTTATTTGCTACATGTTTGCTTCATTTTATCTTGATTTTCAAGAGCTGATTAGCGTTACGGATTTTCAGATGCATGCTGAGGTTCAATTACTTTCACCATTAGTTCCGGTTCGCCCAGTGAGAATACTGCGCTTCTGTAAGCAACATGCAGAAGGTGTATGGGCTGTGGTTGATGTTTCTGTTGAGATGGGTCATGATGCTAATTCTCAACCATTTATTAGCTGTAGAAGACTTCCTTCAGGATGTATTGTGCAGGATATGCCAAATGGTTATTCCAAGGTAAGAGACAATCCTATTTTGGTTGGTTAAGTTTGAACTTTGCATGAGAAGGTAGTTTTTTTTATTTATTTTTCTTGTTTAATTGAGAAGATGCTTCTCTAGTTATGTTATAACAAACACGAGCCCCTCTAAAATTAGATGCGTGCCAGTGTCCGACACATGCCATTCATATTTTCCTCTGCTTTGACACTCTTTGATCTTTGTTCGACATTTGCATGACACTCGTATGAAGAGCCAAACAAGTGAACAACTAAGCGTCCCAAAAAAATATTTAATATTCTCTTTGTCGAAACAATGGTGACTAATAAACTGTTAAAGACATTAAATTTGATTAAATTTTTTTTTGACAATATACTGATGTTTAAATTGCTTAATTTAAACACACATCTGTATAATTTGGTTCACAATTTAGATCTTTAATAAATAATATTAATATTTCATTTAACTGTAATAAATAAATTAATATATATGTAGCAATGTCAGTATCTTATGTTTTTATATTCACAGTAACGATATATGTGACGTGTCAGGTCTTCGTGTAGAATTCTTTGCTCTAGTGTTGTACTATTATTATCTTCTGAATTCATTACAAGTGTTTTTTATTTTTTGCACTTTACTATATTATCCACTGCCACTCCTAGAGATTAGTAAATCAAGGTTTATATTGTTTAGTTTTTAATCTTCATATCTGTCTAGCATCTTTTAGTATTTACAAGTGCATGAAAATTATAAATCTTGGATACTTCAACCTTTGTTGTATAAACAATACAATTGATGCTTCTATTTACTGTCTCTTAGTAAGAAAATATTTGTTTTTCCTGTGAACGAGACCAATATGACCTGGATCCAGTCCTCTGCCTCTATTGCTATATATTATTTAATGGAGACATATGTTTTGTTAATCTGTGCCTTTTAATAATATAATCAGTGAGATTTATAATTTACTATTATTATGAAAGTTCTATAATCTGTCAAGTGTGTTGGGATTCACCTCTATCCTTCTGACACGTCTCGGTTAGTCGGTTTTGACTTTAAAGTCAATCCTCTACAAACATCAGCATATGTTACTAATTTATAATTAGCCAACATTTTCTACGATCATGCTTTTTATTTTTGTCCATTAGTCTAATCAAAGTTGGAACATTACTCAAAAACTTGGTTTATTTGAAATAGCTAAATTTCTGTACTATTGCATTGAGTGTATTTTGGCTATTGTGACACAAGTTGCATTGGCGTGCAGGTAACTTGGATTGAGCATTGGGAGTATGATGAGAGTGTTGTTCATCAACTCTATCGTCCGTTGCTTATTTCCGGTATTGGATTCGGTGCTCATAGATGGATCGCCACTCTCCAAAGGCAGTGTGAAGGTTTGGCTATCCTTTTATCGTCGTCCATCTCAAGTGACGATCACACGGGTAAACCAAATAACATGCACGAGTATATATTCTTACCAATTCTGATCATTTGTTAAGTGCAAAAATTAAATGGTGTAAATTTGGCTTTTTTGTTTTACAGCACTGAGCCAAGCTGGTAGAAGAAGCATGCTGAAGCTGGCACAACGCATGACGAATAATTTTTGTTCAGGGGTTTGTGCTTCATCTGCGAGGAAGTGGGATAGCCTTCAAATGGGGACCTTGAGTGATGATATGAGAGTTATGACTAGGAAAAATGTTGATGACCCTGGTGAGCCTCCTGGTATTGTGCTCAGTGCAGCAACATCTGTTTGGATGCCTGTTTCAAGACAAAGAGTGTTTGATTTTCTACGTGATGAACGGCTTAGAAGCGAGTGGGACATCTTGTCAAACGGCGGACCAATGCAAGAAATGGTTCACATTGCCAAAGGTCAAGGACAGGGAAATTGCGTTTCTCTCCTACGTGCTAATGTAAGTTATTTACTTATCCAAAAAATCGTAATCCTACATGTCTAGAGATAATTCGTAAATATGACTAAAAGTCGGTTTTATGAGAT
This sequence comes from Vicia villosa, assembly GCF_029867415.1. Lineage (NCBI taxonomy): Eukaryota > Viridiplantae > Streptophyta > Magnoliopsida > Fabales > Fabaceae > Vicia > Vicia villosa. Next base: position 9,226 of record NW_026706719.1, on the reverse strand, counting down.
TGAGTTAGTATCAGATTATTGTTTGGAATGTGAACCAAAACTAAAAATCTTTGTTGTGTTTACAGGCTGTTAATGCGAATGATAGCAGCATGTTGATTCTGCAAGAGACATGGATGGATACATCGTGTTCGGTTGTGGTGTATGCACCGGTTGACGCACAATCATTGAACGTGGTAATGAGCGGTGGGGATTCTGCATATGTTGCACTCTTGCCTTCAGGCTTTGCCATTGTTCCTGATGGTAGTAATTCCTCTAGCTATGGTGCATCAAGTGAGACTTCACAGAAAGGCAACGGAGGCGACAATGGCGGAAGTTTGCTAACCGTCGGGTTCCAAATTCTGGTCAATAGTCTTCCAACCGCCAAGCTCACAATGGAATCAGTTGATACCGTGAATAATCTCATCTCGTGCACCATTCAGAAGATCAAAGCCGCGCTTAGAGTTGCATAACAAAGAACCATTTTGTTAGTGCAACGTAGCTTATATAACTTGTTTTGCGAACTTGTTTTTTGGTTCTATAAATTTTTTGAATTGATGAGAAAAAAGGTTATAAATTTGGTTGTATAGGGAGGGTCGCATAAGAAAGGTTTCGAGTCAAGAACGAACCGCAAACGAAGGAATTTGTGGTGAAGCTGTTGCGAGTGCGAACAAGTTTGTCATGGTTCGGGTATTGACTCTGTTGACCTGCGAGTTAACCTTGATATTCTTACATACATATCCAAACATTTGTGTCTCTTATTAATGCTGCCCTACACAGTTGCAACTTGCAAATGGAAACTGCACTACTATTATGATTTTATTAATGGATTTTTCATATTTTGGTTTGTTATATTTTGTTTATAAATTTTCTTCATTTATTTGAGATGGTATACTAAAATAATTTAATATCAAAAGGTGATGGTACTGGTTATCACATTTTTCACACATAAATTAGCAGAATAATTTGTTACTGTTATGCATGTTTCATCCGATTTATTTATTGCACATGTTTGTTTTGGATTCTTCTGGCCTTGCCTGAAATGTTAGTATTTCATAAGAATCTTCTAATAGCTCATATAGTAAGTTATCTCGTGGGAAGAAAAGCAAGAAATTCTTGTATTATTTTTGAAATATATCTAATTGAATATCTAGTACACTTGTTTAGATTTTATTGGGAATATCTAAATTTTATAGAATTTATATTGAGTGTGACTCTTCATTTACTCTTCATTTTATAAGTGTTATAGAGTTTATATAAAGTGTTACTCTTTATTTTACACGCATATTTTATAAGAATGAATTATATTAAACTTCATTTTAATTTGTTTGGTATATGATGTTTTACTTGAAGAAAAAGTGGAAGTAAATCAAAATTATATATCTTATCAGATATATCATATTAACGATAGCAAGGGAATCTCTACAAGTAAGGAAGAGAAATCCAAACTATTAGTCTTACTTAGACTATGGTCAAAGCCTCAAAAATCGACTGAAATGAAGTTTGATCGATTAAAGTTACTAAAACACCTCTAACATAAATTTTGTTAGATTCCTTAATCCTCACAACCTAAGAGCAATGTACTACTAAACTAAGAGTTGTTCATATGGAGCTTGAAAAGATTAGTAGGAGGAGAATTCCATTCTACATTGATTTTACGATTTTCTTTATTCGACATATGAAGATGAATGAAAGCAAAATTGATGATGAATAAAATATAAATACTATTAGTGCGTGAGACACTTTTAGTGAGGAGATAATAGAGAGAATAAATAAAATAAAGATTATATTATTGAATTGAATTATACGAATAATAAAACAGACAATGATTATTTATATACAATCCTGATTGAGCTTGGACTTACACAATTTGCAACATGGATTATATTTGATATTATTATATTAGATTATATTTGATATTATATTAATAATATCAATCCTAATAATATCCTAACAAATCCCAATAATATCTCAACATACCCCTTATAATCCAAGTTGTCGAACAACTCTAAAAATAGTCAATCTGAACTATTCCTAATTTCTTTCTCAAATTTAGAAATCGGTCGATCTTCAATCCTTTGGTGAAAATGTCAGCCAACTGTGCTTCACTCGAGCAATGCCTAACTTCAAGTTCACCTCAATTTACCTTTTCCCTCAGGAAATGAAATCTAGCTTCGATATGCTTACTCCTTCCATGCAGAGCTAGATTCTTTGCCAGATTTATGGCTGGCTTGTTGTTGATTTGCAACACAAAGAGTTTCTTTACTTCAACCTCCATTTCTTCAAGTACCGATCTGATCCAAATTGCTTGACATGCAACATAGGATCCTGCTATATATTCAGCTTCACACAATGATAATGCCACCACAAGTTGTTTATTCGAACACCACGGAATTGGGGTACCAAATACTTGAAAGAAATAATCAGCTGTGCTTCTTCGATCTTCCTTTTCTCCACACCAATCAACATCTGAAAAACATGTGACTATTGCTTCTTTGTTTTTAGAATTTCGTCGGAATAGAATTCCATACTCTATCGATCATTTTAAGTATCTTAGAATTCTTCTTGCAACCTTCACGTGTGACACTTTTGGATCACTTGTATATCTGCTCACTAATCCGACAGCGAAACCTATGTCAGGTCAACTGTTGCACATATACCTCAGAGATCCAATAATTTGCTTGAACAAAGTTACATCGACTTTGTCTTCCTCTCCATACTTCTCCAACTTCAAGTTTGTTTCGACATGTGAGGATGCAGGATTCGAATCATCCATTATGAGTCTCTTAAGTATCTCTTGGACATATTTCCTTTGATGCAGCACCATACCTTGCTTCGACATTTGAAATTCCACGCCTAGGAAATAAGACGATTCTCCTATATCCGACATTTCAAATTCCTTCATCATCAACTTTTTGAACTTCGACAAGTTCTCCAAACTATTTCCAGTTACCATCAAGTCATCGACATATAAGTAGATTATTCTTATGTTTTGTGCCACAACCTAGTCATAGGCCCCATACTCAAATTTGCATTTGACAAATCCTAACTCGACTAAGTATGAGTTGATCTTCTTTTTCCAAGCCCTAGGTAGCATGATGCCATAGATATATTCGTACAACTTATATACTTTACTCGCTTCCTTCTGAATCACCAACCCTGGAGGTTGTGTGACATAGACCTCTTCGTCTAAAGGACCATTCAAAAATGCTGATTTCACATTTAAATGAAATATCGACCAACCTCGACTGCATGCCAATGCTACCACTAGTCGAACAATCTGCAATCGTGCTACTGGTGAAAATACTTCAAAGTAGTTGAGTCTTTCTCTTTGAAGAAAACCTTGAGCTACTAATCTTGCTTTATGTCTTGCTATCGACCCATCATCATTGTGTTTCAACTTGAACACCCACTTTTCCTTCGATAGCCATTGGATGTGCTGGAAATTCGACTAACTCCCATGTGTTGTTTCTTTCGATAACCTGTAACTCTTCGACCATAGCTTACTTCCACTATTGAATCTTTAAAGCCTCGCTATAGTTAATTGGTTTAACATATGCAAGTTGTTATACCCCAAAATTTGCCCACATATTTTTCAAGAAAACTCCAATCTGAAAATTAAGAGTCTCATATAATCATGGATTTTTATTTCAACAAAGATCCTGATATATGAAATACTTAGTTTTTAGAATTTTTCTTACACAGTAATTTGGCTTGCAGTTGAATTTATTCTTACGCAAACGCCAAATACTGTTTATTACTTCACACATGCTATTTATTTATTTACAGATAAATAGTACTAACACAATTGGTACAGAGTTAAATCTTTTTGCAGGCGCAGAATCAGGAAACTCAGACTGTACTGGTAACAAGTAGATTATTATTATCTTTTGTTTCCCACTAATTTTGTACTATATTCCATTATTTTCAAAAATCTTTTCAAATCTCTTTTTCAAAAATCAAATCTCTCTTTTTTTCCAACACTATCTCCACTTTCTTTCAAATCTTACTTCCACTCAAATTTTCCTTTTGTACGGAATCATACTATTCCCCAACGTCTCTATCCTTCTTTCCATTCTATAAATACCTCTCATTCTTCCATAAAAATCTCACATCAAATTCTAATTCATTTCTCAAAATTCCACTTCATAATCCATCCTTTCTTCTTCCCCGACAAAATGGCAAAGCGGTGGGAAACGTGTTTTCTTACAGTCATCACCATTGCTACGGTGATCATGACTTTCTTCTGCCTGCATAGTCCTGAGGAGTGTGGACCTGCAATGGCTATGCTCCCAATCATCTACATGTTATTGTTCATAGCATGGGTCATTAATCGTCATTCTTAAAATTTGCCGTATTTCTTATTTCTTAAATGTACCGTTTATTCGTCGTACTGTTCAATATAGTATGTGATATTTGTACTGTCAGTATTAAATGTTGTACTATTTGTCATAATATTGCTTAATTACTAAGATAATATTTTGTGTGTTTTCTGCCAGTCAAATATTCTTATTTCTGTGCATTAAATGATTTTCAGGGTTATTATCGGTAATTTTGCCCGCATACCGTAAATATTAGTTATTTATTATGTCTGTGTTTTTTTAACAAGTCATGTAAATAAACTTTCATTTTTCATATAAAACATAAAACAAAAACAACAAAAAAGAAAATTAACTTTGACTGTTGATTTTTCACTCTAACTGCTACATCAATACCTGGACAGTCAGTTGACAGCCAAACTGCTGGCAGTACAATTCTCAGTGTTTTGTACCATCAATCAAATCAATCTTTCACAATTCAAAATTCCAAGATTTTTGTTCAAGAAGTCTTCTGAATATCACATGATTAGCAGAGACTCAACACTGCACAAAATTCAGGTACGCTTAACTGTCTCCTACACAAACAGTCCCTAATCAGGGTTTTTCTTGTTTTTACAGGAGCAACAAGTTTTTGAGAGCTCAAATGGATTTCATATACATCCATACATCTCAAAGTACCATCATACAAATTTTCAAACTTCAATTCACTCAGACGCACCGTCAGCAGCTCAAACAGTCAACAGACGACCCGTTTGACCAAAAAGTCAACAGACAGTCAAAAATGAAATTTTTTGTCAAAGTCCATATTTTGTCAAAGGATTCATCATTTGATCATTGGATGATCATAATTCATCAAGGAAAGATCAAAAATCAACAAAACCCTAAGATTCAAAATTAGGGTTTTTACCTGGAAAAGTCAACTCAACTTTGACTGATCATAACTCTCTCATCCTTCATCCAAAAAATTCAAACCAAAGCTTGTTTTGAAGGAAATTCAATTATCTTTCAAATGCCATTGATCCCATGGTCATTGGATTCACCATTTGAAAAATATGATCAAAGACATTACAGGTCATTTTCAAAGTCAACAAAAAGACACTTTTTTCAAAAGGACACACAAGGAGCATCAAAAATCATTTTGACATGAGACCAAAGACATTGGTTAGAGGACTCTTTGAGGTTTCCAAAAAGTGCAAGATCTCCTTCATATGACAAAAATTGAGGGATTTACACCTTGTTGAAGTTGGCTAAATTTTGGAAAATGCATGAAACCAACATTGTTCAAAATTGCATTTTTTTCAAAAGGGGCCAAGTTTTCAGCATTCAAACATCTTTGCCATGTTATTATGGGCCTCCCACGACCAAGACAAAGCCCACATCATTTTTCTCCATTTTTTGATTTAATTTTGTCTTATTTTAAGATTAAATTAAAAGGAAAAGGGAAGAATAAATCATGGCTTATTTTCTAAGCTAAACGCTCACACATGTGGCTTAATTATGCAGCAAGAAAGCTGCAAGGAAAGGCTAAGGAAAGAGCAAGCCAAGGTTGCTTGAGTTCCAAGCTTGAAAAGTCAAGAATTCAACAAAAGCCATCATTGCTTTTAGCTTCAAATTTAAGCACTCCAAGGCCTATAAATGAAGCTCCATATTTCACAAACAAGGAGAGCAAAAAAAGAGCCAAGAGAGACACGAATCAGAAACAAAAGCCTTGCTCATATACACTTGTAATCTCTTAAAAATATTCAAAGAATTTTGAAATTCGAATTCCAAGTTTAAGTCACTTTCCATTCAAACTAAACACTCAAACACGTTCCTTGTACATCACTGAAACTATTCCAATCAGTTACAAGCCTTGAAGCTCACTGAATCGAGCTATACAGGTCCAAATTTGTTCAAACTAAAATCAACTCGTATCTGGTTATTTACACATGTTTAACAAGATGTAGACATACTAATAAGTTTGGTTTGAGGTGTAGATCATTTCTGGAAACTTAATTGAAGTTTGAGCACGTATAAACGAAATCACCATTTTAGGGTTCATAGCTTCAAATTTAGGGCTTTCCAAATTAGGCAAAATTAGAAGTTCTGATTAGCACCATTAGATTCGCATGAACAAGACGAAACGAATGGAACCATCGCGCCAAATTTCTTTGCATGTTTACCCCTATTCGCTATTTTGCAGATTTGAAGTTCATCAACAATAGCGCTTTTTTACAAAAGCGCTGTAAAAGGCCTTGTCTGAAGGTTGAAGATGATGAGGTGTCCCCACCTCATTGGCTCAGACGCGCGCGTTCTTTTTAAATTTTCTCTAATTCTGTGCCTTGCAGGTGTAACATAAGCCATGTGCCTCAATCTCTGGACCACCTGATTTCATTTAATAGCCCATCTAACGCACCAGATCACGCGTGCATATCATGGAACCTCAATCCAACCACACAGGATCAGTATCCTTTATTTCTATTTTATTTTCTATTTTTATTTTAATTTCTTTGTTAAATTAATTAAAAATAGTTTTAAAAATCCAAAAAATACACAAAAAATATTTTTAGACTTCTAAAATAATATATTATTTTCTGAAATAAAAATATTTTATTTTCCTTCAAAATTTCAATATTTTGCATAATTAATTAGTATATATTTATATATTTGCTTTTTAATTATTCTAACCAATCAAAAAATCATCAAAAAAAATTGTTCTTTATATTAAATATTGTTTATATATTATAAACTAATTTTGTACATATTTTGAATAATTTTCTTTTTAAAGTTTTAATTATTTGTATAATTATTTGCATAATTATGTTTTAATTAACTTAAATCAATTTCAAATCAATTTCAAAAAAACCAAAAAAAATAGTTTTGCTTTAAAATTAATTGACAAATATTTTGTACATATTTTTGAACTTATTTCTAGGCTTAAATATATTTCCATCTTTTTTCTTCATTTTAATTTAATTAATTTTGCATTAATTATAATTAAAATCAATCATAAAAAACCCAAAAACATGCCTTTTATTTTTCTTGCAATTTAAATTCCTAGATAAATGTATAGGATGTCAAATTCATGTAAATAGGCTAGTTTACATTTCCCGCACAATCGATGTAATAGCGTAGATTTACTTTCCGCACTTTACATTTCCGCACTTTAATTTCCAGCAAATATAAACTGCGTGTATGTCAAAGATAAAATTGAACCGTTAGATCACTAACTTCAAAGATAAATATCTGAATCCAATCATAATCACACTTGCACCTCTTCAGGTAATCCTTTTTCATTCTTTCAAAATCAAAGTCAAATTCTACAGTTTTGAGTACAAAATCGAACCTTGCTTTTATATCCGATGGAAGGATAGATTTTTAAAGGAAATAGGATAAAGACCTTACAACTCAGGGTAGACCTCCTAGTTTGCTTGCTCAAATCAAAACAAACAAAATTCTCATACACTATTGATTTTTCAAAACTTTCAAAAAAGACAATACTTTGTATACATCCAAACACGGATTATTACAAAGTTAACGTTCTTTTCAAAACATCTTTCGAAAGATAAACAAGCATTTTGTATATATCCACACACGGATCATTACAAAATTCAAATTACAAAAGTATTTGGGAGCCACATATGAGCAATTTCAAAGCAATTGAAAAGTGATCGACAAACAATTGAGCTAAGCAAACTTAAGAGCCCATGGATAACCATGGATACAAAGGGTGCTAACACCTTCACTTTGTATAACCTACCCCCTTACCCAGAATTTCTTAAAGGTCTTTTTTCTGTGTCTTTTATAAACCTTTCCTTAATTGGATAAAATAAAAGGTCGGTGGCGACTCTGTGATATTTTCAGAAATGCGAAAGCATTAAGCGATAAAAAAAAGAGTCAGTTCACGTATCTCTACAGATCAGAGGTATGGCCCGGTATTAAAAAATCGGAGGTCCACAGAACTGGCGACTCTGCTGGGGAGATACTTTCAAAAAACAAAATGTTTTCAAAAGGGGTTACCTTAAGAGAATAGGTCGATGTTTTCAATTGATTGATTTGATTGCTTTATCTTTCAAAGGTTTGCTTGGGTATTTTGCTTGTGTGAAAGATTCTAACCCGAATCTCGAGATACCTTAAGTATATGACATTAGACCAAGGAAACTGTACGGCATGTACCGATACGGTTGATCTGGTAGTCATCGTTAGTGCGATACTTTGGTTTATACTGATGTCCCTTGAAAACGATCAAGGAGTATATTAGGCTTCCGAAGTGTCATTAAACACTAATTTGTCTTAGAACCTTTTTAGTTGAACTTGACTTGTGGCCTATTAAGTGGCTAGCTTTGAAATTGATCGAAGCTAGTTATCCTCGAGGAATATTTTGATCGGCCACTCGAGCGCCGTATTGAGATGTTACTTCCAAGGATCATAGAACCCGAATCCAATTCTAGGACAGGTTTTAACCAACTCAACTTCAGTGGGGAGGGTATCACCTATCAACTTCATGCAAGCCTTTAAACCTAAGGCTATTGTTTGATTTGTTTTTGTGTGCCACATGTTTGCATCATAAGCATATCATTTTTGCACCAAACACTTCAAGGATCAAAAGAGTTTACCTTTGTTTTTTGCAGGTAATGGCTCCCGCCACCAAAGATTACATCCGAATCAACATCTCAACGATACCGTCTGAGCTAAAAGACTTGGTGTCAGAATTCCCCAGGAATGTTCAATTCACTGAAAAGCATGGTCACCTACTCCATTTGGTTACCTCAAAATTTGAAGAAGACATGATACGGGTCCTGTTCCAGTTCTTTGACCCTGAACATCATTGCTTTACCTTTCCTGATTACCAGTTGGTACCCACTTTGGAAGAATTCTCTGAACTAATGGGATTGCCTGTTCGAAATCAATTACCTTTCAATGGTTTAGAAAGGATTCCAAAGCCTGAAGTC
>NW_026706718.1:0-83485 GCF_029867415.1 Vicia villosa | reverse complement strand
AAAAACACAGACATAATAAATAACTAATATTTACCGTATGCGGGCAAACTTACCGATAATATCCCTGAAAATCATTTAATGCACAGAAATAGAAATATTTGACTGGCAGAAAACACACAAAATATTATCTTAGTAATTAAGCAATATTATGACAAATAGTACAACATTTAATACTGACAGTACAAATATTACATACTACATTGAACAGTACGACGAATAAACGGTACATTTAAGAGATAAGAAATACGGCAAATTTTAAGAATGAGGATTTGATTTTTGAAAAAGAGATTTGAAAAGATTTTTGAAAATAATGGAATATAGTACAAAAATTAGTGGGAAACAAAAGATAATAATAATCTACTTGTTACCAGTACAGTCTGAGTTTCCTGATTCTGCGCCTGCAAAAAGATTTAACTCTGTACCAATTGTGTCAGTACTATTTATCTGTAAATAAATAGCATGTGTGAAGTAATAAACAGTATTTGGCGTTTGCGTAAGAATAAATTCAACTGCAAGCCAAATTACTGTATAAGAAAAATTCTAAAAACTAAGTATTTCATATGTCAGGATATTTGTTGAAATAAAAATCCATGATTATATGAGACCCTTAATTTTCAGATTGGAATTTTCTTGAAAAATATGTGGGCAAATTTTGGGGTATAACACGGCCCAATTACCTTAATTGGGCGGAATCCAGTCTTTGGCCCAAGGCATCCTGGCCACGCGCGTGATAGCCTTCCTCGGCCCGCTCCAGGCAAACGCTAGACGTCACCGAGCACGCTACAGCCTCGTGCTTGGTAGCAGCCAGCTTGCGTATTACCTAGCCTAGCGCCTTGCAAAGTGGAGCCTTTTTCGTATGGAACAATCCTATAAATAGCCCTCTAATCCTTGAGGGCAAGGTAATCTTTTTCTTACCCAAAATCTCTCACTTTGTTGTACCTTGTTATTCAAACACTTACTTTGGCATCAGAGTGCCTTGCAGGTACAACCACCTTTTTTCCCCTTCAACCGTTCCGGATTTCAAGCTTCACCGTTGCTGGCCATTTGATCTGCTCGGAAAGATCAGTGGCGCCGTCTGTGGGAATCCTCAGCTCCCCCGTTTCCTTTTCTTGCACTTCTTGATCCATTCTTGTCTTCTGCAAGAATTCAGAAACCAAAGCTCTAATTCAACCACCATCTTTGAAGACTAAACATCTTACGATTAGTAAAAGCTTTGATGAGCAGAGGTTTTAAAAGTTTAACCAAATCTTGAGTGTAAATTTAAAAGAGCAACCCCTTATTTTTCTTATTATTGGTTAAGGATAGGGTTGTTTATGTTACAATTTATGTCAGAAAATTGAACCGAACCATATCGAATTATTATATAAGGTCATTCGAACTAAATCAAACTGTTTCAATTCTTTTATAATTGAACTGAACCAAAAGTTTTGGTTGAGTATAACGGTTCTGAATTTCAAACCATACCAAATTATTAGAAGACAAATATTTTCAAACTAAACCATTTGTTAAAGAACTAAACCGTTATATTTGGTTTTGAAATGTTTTTAATAAAAAATTTATTAATTTTGTATTTTGAAAAAAATCGACTTTCTTTATTTTGAGTTTTTTTTTTCCAAAACAACAACTTTTTTTATTTTCGAAAAAAAATTGACTTTCCTAATTAGCGAAAAAATCGATTTTTTTTTATTTTCGAAAAAATTAACTATTGTTATTTACATAAAAATTTGACTTTTTTATTTTAAAAAAAAATTGACTTTTAAAATTTAAGAAAAAATCGAATTTTTTTATTTTCGAAAAAACTTGACTTTTTTATTTTTGAAAAAAATTGCTTTTTTTATATTAGAGAAAAATCAATTTTTTTTTATTTTTTAAACAAATTGAGTTTTCTAATTTATAGAAAAAACCGAATATTCTTATTTTGGAAAAAAATTGATTTTTTTTTACAAAAATCGACTCTTATAATTTACGGAGAAACTAATCTTTATTTATATATAGAAGCGTTCGCGATGCAGTTTGGGCGGTTTTGACGTAAAAAATCAAAATGTATATACATAGTTTTTGTATTTATTATATACACCGTAATGTTTGATATTAATATAAGTATATCTTAATGTTACGACATATATGCTTCTACACATTGTAAATTTAACTAGAAACATGTTTGAATCACTTGATATTTCAGGGAAAGCAATTTATTATGAAACACAAGATCAAACAAAGGAAGATATGTATTTCATATAAAAAATAAGTTTGAGAATTGGATACAAATAGAACTTTTATTAAATTCATATTAAATAATATTATATTATAAAATTCATATTAAATAATATTAAAAAAAGAAAGTAGATAATTATATGAGATGCTCTAAACATTAATCAATGTATAATAAATATGTAACCAACTAACATGTATTCCATTTTTTTCAAAAATTGTGTAGAATTTTTGGACTTTAATGCCAATATTTTTGTCGGTCCAATTTACAAAAGCAGCAAGCAAAGTTAGGCAGTATTTAAAAACAAACCAAGCTGACATTATTGAATTTGTATTTTCCCCCAAAGAATGCAAATTTGAAGCAGAGTAAGAAAGATACTAGTAGTATAAATAGTTTGATTGATGATATAGGTACAAAACATGTCCTACCTAGTAAGTGAAGTGGGTCCAAACTCCTTTGACAAAGTGTTGTTTGAGTCACCGACAGAGATATCCACCCTCTAGATTTATAAACTGACACACTGTTTTTGCCTCACGCTATAGCTCCTCTAAATAGATTTAGATTCTCAACAACAATGTTCATAAATTCCCATGCTAGGGTTAGATATTTGGTATCTTTGTTGTACGTACATTATCACAACTTGGATATTATGAGTATGAGATTATAATTGAAATTGATGGATAGCATAAAAACTCAGATGAATATTCAAATTCACAAGTGTTAATAGCTAAGGGATGTGATAGAAATTTTGAAGAAAAAAGTAAGGTTTTGAAATGTGTTATTTGGTATCTATCTATCTATCATTTTCAAATTTGATTTGTAAAATTTAAAAGCACGAGATACCCCTCTCATAAAGATTGGTGTATTGGTCCCACTGGGATTGCAAATTCAATAACAAAGATGGTCGATAGTGACAACAAACAACTATATGAATATGATTGTGTGAGTAGGCTAAAGCATAGATTATGAATTATGACTCTATAAGATCATAATCAACATCATATAGGTGACCTTTAAATAAAACTACATTAGGTGTGTGATTGTTGTTGTGTTGTACCGGTTTAATTAAAATATATACTTTAATATTGTTATTTAAAAAATATATTAAGGAAATTCATATTCTACTTCGTTATAAAGAGTTTAAAAATAGCTTTAAGGAAAAAGGTGATGGATTATCATTGAGAGAGAAACACTCACATTGAATTATCTAAAGGTCAAAAATTCACTCAAGTAAGTGAGAGAAACATTACATATTCACTCAAAATTTTAAGGCAATGAGTATATGAGATTTCCCACTTATAAAGTGTTTAACCTTCAATTTTCCAAGCAATGTGGGACTTACATAACTCACACTTGTTCCTCAACAATCTCTCCCTGAAGTGTGAGTTCATCTATTATGTTTCACCTCAAGAGGAAGCTCTTTCATCCACATATTTGTACCTCCGTACGTTGACAGACACTTTTACCACATCACAAACATTTCAATGGGACCGGCTAGCCACCACCATGTCAAAAACCCTTATAATATAAAGAGTTTGTCTCTTACTCGAACTGGATTCTGATACCACTGTAGCCAACTTTTTTATATACAAAGGAGGCTTATCCTCATATTAATTTACACCAAGATTATTATTATAAAATCTTATATTCTTCTTCTACTCTCTCTGCTTTCATATTTTCTTTTCATAAAGATTGCCAAAGTGTTGAAAGACTGAAAAGTCCTTGTGAGAGATTTTTTTGTAATTGATGCACTTCTAGAAAATTCTCTTTTAGTGACCGAATTAGAGATCGAAAAAGCTTAAAAATCAGTCACTAAAACGTTTAACGACCAATTTAGCGACCATTACTTTTCAGTTGAAAAAATGCTAGTCACTAAGCTTTTGCGACGAATTTAGTGACCGAAATTTAGCGACAGAATTTGTGACCGAATTTAGAGACTGATTTTAGTGTTCTATTTCGTAAAATTAAATTAAAATTTGTGTACTTAAGAATCAAACTTGTGACCTCCATGTATTTTAGTACAAACTTGTTACTACACCACTTAACATCTATTGGTATATATTATAATTAAACATATATACATATAGTTTTATATAAATATATTATACGTTAAAACAATAAAAAAGATGAAAATTTTAGTAAAACTTAAAAATTAAAAATTAAAAGAGAATTAGAATCTTTAAAAAATGGAAAGGAAATAATAACATAATAAAGAGAATTAAAAATAGAAAAAGAAAACAAAAAATATTAGAGACAAAAATTTCAGTCTCTAATATATATAAATTAAATTGTGTATAAAAATATTTTTTCGTGACCAAATAGGCGGTCAGTGACCGAAATTTTTCTGTCACTAAATTGGTCACTAAAAACGAATTTTTTAATAGTGATGATGTGCCTTATTTGTTATACCCAGGAGTTTTATTCTCTTGTGGAAATTACTTTCTAAAGGTTGCATGCTAATCCCGTATAAAAGCTTGTGTTAAAAGTTGTGTTTGATTTTTTAGTTTGTCATATGTTGAGCTTGTTCTTGAGCTTAGCCTATTAGAAGTTATATTTTGTTTAGAGATTAGTGTGTGTAAAATTTCTTGTTTGAATGTAAGAATTTTTTTTTTTTTTTGCATAACTTATGAAAATCTAAAGTCTATATTCAATGGAAACTCTCAAGAGGAAACTCTTGGAGATAAGAGTATGCAAAATAGTTAAGTCAAATATCTATAAATATCAAGTGCATGTTCTCTATCTCTTATCTCTTTACTTTCCATCACTTTATTTTCTTTATGTTGTATTTATTTCTCTATATTTTTTCACTTCTCTTTCTTTTTCTTATTCGGCATTTTAATCTCTGTTTGATTAGTAAAATTAACTTAAACATTTTCTTAAATCAATTTTTTATAAATTACTTCAATTTTCAATGAACAAAATTCACTCTCCTCCTTTTATATTTGGAGTCACTTAGATAATAAAAACTTATAATCCTAAAACTCTTTGTATGTACTTTTTTAAAGCAATTCAAAATAAATAAATAGAACTTGTCTTATGTTGAAAACATGGAAAGACAAGAACCCTGCTAGAACTAACAAAAAAGTGGCATGAAGATTTGGAAATCTAAGAAGAAAATTGTCTATATTGCGTATATCTTTAGCAATTAGGTTAAAACATCACTCTTGGCACCTAGACACTAGATTCTCATAGAACATGATGGAATAAAAGCATATGTTTCTAAGCCTCGAGATAAAGGAATGGAGCAACTTAAGAAATAGAGGAATTTTGAAGGGCGGGATCATAGAATTTGACACGGTTGATAATGGCTCTCTTTCCTCTTTAAATAAAATGCTTTTAGTTTAAGGACTAATACATAATCTATTAAGAATAAGTTAATTAAGCGATGATGGTTATGATTTTATCTTCAATCAAAACTCAAGTACGAATATTAGTAAAACAAGATGGTTTTGTATTCACTTAAGGAAAAAGAAGAAATAACATTTACACAATCAATATCTTGAGATGAATATCTAAGATTAGAAAGTTTGAGCTCGTAAAAGGCTTTCCTAATTAGAATATCAATCAAACGCTCTTTGGGTGGGATGTCAATAATAAAAACTTGTGAAAACATCTTTTCATTCTAAAAATAATGTTTCCCCCTCCAGACCACTAGAGATCTTACACATTAGTATGTGTGGACCTGTTATAACTCTATTTGTCTTAGTTATCTAACTCAAATAATTAAACTCATCACTTGTATTTTAATTAATTAATGATAATTTTATGTATTTCTAAGTAATTTGTGATGTTTATTAGTTACACAATAAGAGTTATATATATGGATATCACTTGTTTTTTAGTGTGTAAGACTAGTCATTTTGATGATCCTTGTCATGACATATTTGAAATTTATATTCTCACCAGACTTTAATCCAAAAGAGGTTGGTTATGGTTTTGATACTTGAAGCTATAATTAAACTAGATATGATTCTTGTTCTGGACTGGGCCAAGGCTAGGCCCAACACCGCTTTCGGCCCAATAAGCCTCGGAGGCCCATGAATAGTTCATGGCCTTCCGACACGCCTTGCTCGGCACTAACACCCTACCCGGAGCAGACGACCGCGCTCGGCGTTAACTCTCCCCCGGACGTCATCCTTGCCGAGGACCCTGCTCCGCGCAGGGCTCTTTCATATCCAACCCTCCGAGTAACTAGGATCCCACGTGGCTCCTAAAAGACCGCGTCTTCCCTTGGACTTCGGAGCGGTTAACCAGGACAGAGGGCGTACACGCACCTCCGATATTTCCGCTCAGGAAACCTGGCAGTCTCCTAGTTGGGCTTGGGAATCCAACCCAATAGCGAGATCATGGCCCAGCGCTGGGGGCTATATATACCCTCTTTGACTAGAGGGTCAGGTATTCAATTCTTACTCACTCTTAGCTAATACTTGCGCTCCTTTGCTCGTCAACTTATTTTGGCATTGGAGTACCTTGCAGGTACACCCCCCCTCCTCCTCCTTCCTAGAAGATCCAGTCCGAGCAGCTTACGACGATTCTTCTGATCAGGTACGATCAGTGGCGCCGTCTGTGGGAAACTTGCTTCCCCATCTTTAAAAAACAAAGATCAAAGCTAATCATCTCCGATCGTCATGGCTGACAACAACAACAACAACATCCCAAACGCTGACCCTTTCCTCCTTCACGAGCTGATCGAGGAATCCTCCCGCGAGCTAGCTAATCATCGTCGGGGGGATCGTCGGCGACAAAGGTCCGGGCATGAAACCCAGGACACTCAGCTGTTGCAGGTCCTACAACAGGTCCAGAATGTTGACCACGTTCCTCCAGAAGGGCACGTTCAGAACGGCGAGCAGATCCGAACGACCAACGTGCCGGAACATACCCAGAATGTGAATGAAACCGACCCTCGAGACGGGCAACATGCCTCCTCATTCACCCACACCTCCGAGAGGCGGAGAGCCCGTCATGGAGAAGAAGAGGAGCCGCTCAACATTCCCGAAGGCACTGACCCCATTACCGTCCGCTTGCTCAAGGAAATACAATTGACCAACAGCCTCCTCAGGATGCAGGACGACCGAATCCACGAACTGGAAAGACAGCGACGACGTCGCCCCTCTCCGCGGAAGCACTACAGGTCACGCTCCTATTCCTCCTCGCGCTCACCGCCGAGAAGATACCGTCGGCGTTCCCCGTCCTCTTCAAGGTCTCCCCCGAGAAGACATCGACGCCGAAGGACCCGTTCCCGTTCTCCACCCAGGAAGAACAGGAAGAGCCAGAAACCTGAAACTGCTGAACAAAGAAGCCCCTCCCCCGAGCAGGGCCGTAGGGGTCCCTCCAAAGCTGCGTTGGACGACTACCAGGGGGGTTCCCGACGACACAGGCACTACGATTCACCAGGACCAAGCGACGAGGAGGACTTCCGCAGCCCCTTGTCCGCCAGTATCCGCAGAGCCCACCTCCCTCGGGGGATGGAAAAACCGCCAATGTTGGACCAATACGACGGGACCACTGATCCCGACGACCATATTCGGAGCATCGAAGCGGTCATGGACTATCACGTCGTCAGAGGCTCGATCAAGTGCCGCATCTTCCCAACCACCCTCAGGAAGGGAGCGATGAACTGGTACAGGAACCTCCCTCCGAACTCCATCCATTCATGGACCGAGCTCAAAGAACTCTTCTTGAGCCACTTCACAGCCTCCCGACGACAACCGAAATCGGAAGCCAATCTCGAGGCCGTGGTACAAGGACTCAACGAACCTCTTCGGGACTACCTTGAAAGATTCAACAAGGAGGCCGTCCAAGTGCAGACGGCCGACTACATGAAGAGGTACATCCTAGAGCGAGGACTTATCCCCGGCAGTGACTTCAAGAAAGCCATTAAGATTGAGAAGCCGCGCTCGATGAATGACCTCCTTCGCAAAGCAAAGGCATTCATCGACTTTGAGGAAGGCGAGGCAGCAGCGATCAAGGCCTCAAGGGGCAGTGATGCCGCTTGCAGCTCAAACCTCGAAGATCCAGGGCCCCGCCGAGGACAAGACAAAAGGAGGGACGACAGGTCCCGAGATGTAAAAGAACGGCGAGGACCGGCAGGGCGGTTCAACGACTACACCCCCTTGAACACCTCCCGGGAGAAAATCCTGGCCGACTGCCAGAACGCCGAGTTCAAGAAATCCAACATCAGGCCCCCGAAGTCAAATCCTACCAGACCGGGGACGGACAAGTCCAAGTACTGCAAGTACCACAAAAGTCACGGGCATACGACCGACGAATTCATAAATCTCAAAGATGCCATAGAGACCCTGATCAAAGAGGGCCACCTGGCAAGATACACCAAGAAGGGAGAACCCCCCAGAAGAGACATCCCTCGAAACTCTGACGAGGGGAACTCACCAGACAGCAGACCGCTTCAAGTCGCACTGTCCGTAACCCGACCGGAAGACTTCATCCCTTCGGTCGGCGTGACGACCGCTCTCAGCACCTGGGAACATTTCCCCACCGCAATGGTCATCTCCAACGGCGGAGACCCCGGCTCCCTCACCGTCAGTTCAGTCAAGAGAAAGTTCGACGAGCTACTCAGCGCCAATGCCGATCTCAGCCCTACTCTGCGGAAATTCCGAGGAAAGTCAGAGCCGATCACTTTCTACCTCGAAGAACTGCCCGGCGGAGCTCCAAACGCCACCATTCCCCTCCTCGTCCGAGCCAGAATGGCGAACTTCGATGTTCGACGGGTCCTGGTAGACGAAGGTAGTTCAGTTGACATCATGTACTCCCACCTCTTCCAAACACTTCAGCTGGACGACTCGCACCTCACCCCCTATGTGGGTTCCGACCTCCAAGGTTTTAACGGAGCCACCACCAAACCATGGGGCTACGTCGAGCTGATTGTCACCTTCGGGGAAGGGGAAGCGTCCAGGCAAGTCAAAACCAGGTTTCTGGTAATCGACTGCAAAACATTGTACAACTGCATCATCGGGCGCCCAACACTGGCCGAGCTAACCGCCGTGCCCTCCACGGTCCATCTGAAGATGAAGTTCTACACGAGGACAGGGAAAGTGGCCACCATCAACGCCGACATTGAAGCTGCGAGAAGGATCTTCGATGCATCCGTCAAAGGACTAGAGCTGATCGCTCCTCCGACCAGCTCCAACAAAAAACCAAGAGCCGAAGACAAGCATCCTCGGGAAGATCAGGTTCCAACGGCCAACGTCAGCTCAGTCGACCTCGATGCAAGGTTCACACAAGAAGAACTGAAGACCGGGGAGGAAACACAATCGAATCCCGTCCGGCCTGTTCCCGACGGAGATTTCGAGCTGATCCCCCTGGGTGACAACCCCGACAGAGCAGTGAAGATTGGCAAAGGCATCCCTGACCTACCGAGGAAACAACTTGTAGCCTGCCTTCGAGCCAATGCCGACCTGTTCGCCTGGAGCGCCGCAGAGATGCCCGGACTCGACCCTGAGGTCGCCTGCCACCACCTCTCCATCAATCCGACCGCCAAGGCCGTAGTACAACGTAGGCGTCGGCAGTCTCCCGAGAAAGCGGAGGCTGCCGAGAAAGCTGTAAAAGACCTCCTAGAGGCAAATTTTATTTCCGAGGCCAAGTATTCAACTTGGCTCTCAAATGTTGTACTTGTTAAAAAATCTAATGGAAAATGGAGAATGTGTGTTGATTATACTGATGTTAACCGGGCATGTCCAAAGGACGCCTACCCTTTACCTAATATTGATAGACTGGTCGACAACTCGGCCGGCTATAAACTGTTGTCCTTCATGGACGCTTATTCTGGTTACAACCAGATTCCCATGGCGAAATGCGACAAGCAATGCACGGCTTTCATGACCGAATCGGGCAATTATTACTACAACGTAATGCCCTTCGGACTCAAAAACGCCGGGGCAACCTACCAGCGGATGATGAACAAGGTCTTCCGAGGAGAAATCGGCGACACACTCGAGGTGTATATGGACGACATGATCGTCAAATCTCGGGAAGACTCCGACCACACACTACATCTCGAGCGGGTCTTCAAGCAGGCCAGGTCCTGCAGGATGCGCTTCAATCCGGAGAAGTGTACCTTCGGAGTACGGGCAGGCAAATTCCTCGGTTTCTACTTAACAGAACGAGGAATAGAAGCCAACCCTGATAAGTGCCGAGCATTCTCAGACCTCCCTACCCCCACCAATAAAAAATCCATCCAAGTACTAAACGGAATGCTCACGGCATTATCCCGCTTCGTCGCGAAATCCGCCCAGCATGCACTTCCATTCTTTAAGCTTCTTCGGAAAGAAGCAGCTTTCGAGTGGTCCGAGGAATGCGAACGAGCGTTATCCCACCTCAAACAAGTGCTCTCCAAACCCCCGGTGCTATCCCGACCAGACAGCAACGAGGTTCTCTATCTCTACTTGGCCGTTTCAGGCGAGGCGGCCAGCGCAGCCCTGATCCGAGAAACGGAAGACGGGCAGAAGCCAGTGTATTTCACTAGCAAAGCCCTACAAGGGCCCGAGGTCCGATATCAACAGATAGAAAAAATCGCACTGGCCCTAATAACGGCCGCCAGAAGACTGAGGTACTACTTCCTCGCCCACACTATCATCGTCCGGACAGACCAACCGATCAAGCAACTTCTCAGCCGACCAGACATGGCCGGGAGAATGCTGAAATGGTCTCTCGAACTGTCCGAATTTGATATACAATACGAGGGCAGGAAAGCGTTAAAAGCCCAAGCGCTCGCCGACTTCGTGGCCGAAATGACGACGATCTCCAACTCCCCAACACCCACCGAGAAAAAGTGGACCATCTACGTCGATGGCGCCTCAAGCCACGCGGGCAGCGGGGCCGGTATCATCTTGGAAAACGACGATGGACTCGTCATCGAAGTATCCTTAGTCCTATCCTTCACCACATCGAACAACCAGGCCGAGTACGAAGCCCTCCTAGCGGGCCTACGCCTCGCCGAGGACGTGGGCGCTCGGGAAGTCATGATTTATACCGACTCTCAACTGGTCGCGTCCCAAGTTAGCGGCGATTACCAAGCCAAAAACGACACGCTAGCCGAATATCTATCGCTCGTCAAAGAAAAGATGAAAGGATTCACAAAGGCAGGCGTCGCACACATCCCTCGGGAACACAACTCGAGGGCCGACCTCTTATCCAAGCTCGCAAGCACAAGAAAGAAGGGAGGGAACAAGTCGGTGATACAAGAAATCTTGTCCGATCCAAGCGTAGGCAAAAACGCGCAGACCATACAAGTATTTGCCATCGGAGACGCCCATTGCTGGATGACTCCGGTATACAAATACCTCATGAACGACGAGCTCCCCGATGATCCGAAGGAAGCTTCAGCCATTAAGAGGAGAGCCTGCTCGTACACGGTCATCGAAAATAAACTCTATCGGCGCGGCTTCTCCATTCCCCTTCTCAAATGCATCGACGGCTCGCAGGCAATGGAAGTACTGCAAGAGCTTCACGAAGGGATTAACGGCCAGCATCTCGGCGGCCGATCTCTGGCGAGGAAAGCCCTCAGAGCCGGCTATTATTGGCCGACCATGCAGCAGGACGCCAAGGAGCATGTTCAGAAATGCGACAGATGTCAGCGGCATGCCGACATGCACCTAGCTCCCCCCAACGAGCTAAAATCCCTCTCCTCCCCTTGGCCTTTCTCCACCTGGGGAATGGACCTCCTCGGACCGTTCCCGGTCGGCTCGTACCAAAATAAATATCTCGTGGTCGCCGTCGATTACTTCACGAAATGGATAGAAGCCGAGGCGCTTGCCAAGATCACATCTCAAAACGTGCTCCGTTTCTACAAACGAAACATACTTGCCCGGTTCGGGGTCCCTCAGGCCATAATCACCGACAATGGCACCCAGTTCACTGACAAAAAATTCCAAGAGTTTGTGGCCAAGCTTGGCACGAAGCAACACTTCACCTCAGTCGAGCACCCTCAGACGAACGGGCAGGCCGAGGCAGCCAACCGAGTCATCCTCCGAGGATTAAAGAGAATACTCGGCGAAGCCAAAAAAGCTTGGGTCGAAGAGCTACATAGTGTACTCTGGGCGTATAGGACGACGCCCCATTCGAGCACAGGCGAGACTCCTTTCCGACTAACCTACGGCACCGAAGCCGTAATTCCTGTAGAAATCCGAGAGCCTTCTCGGCGCACCGAATTCCCCCTCGAGGAAGAACTTAACGACGAGGCCATGAGGGAAGAACTCGATATGGTAGAAGAGATCCGAGCAGGGTCGGCCCTCCGAGAAGCTAAACTAAAACAGCAAATAGCTCTTCGCCATAACACCAAAGTTATAAAGCGCGAATTCGAAATCGGCGCCCTAGTGCTTCGCAGAAACATGAAAGACTCGCGCGAGGGCAAACTAGCCCCAAACTGGGAAGGCCCGTACCGAGTTTACGACAAAACCGAGAACGGCGCCTACTACCTCGAGAATCTTCTCGGGGAGAAACTTGCTCGACCCTGGAATGCTGAAAAACTCAGACGTTATTATAGCTAAACATAAGCTAAAACGCCCGACCTATGGCCCAAACTCAGGTAACAGACGGGCACGGATCCACGTCGTCGGTACGGACGTGAGTATTCCACGACAGCAACGGTCGATTCCTCCCGTCGGATGGATGGACCGACCCCTCGGCGGATTCTACACCTAGACCCCCCGAGGAAGTACCTGCATGGCAGAACCCCAGCTCGCGATGGGATCGTTCACGCCGCGAACGCTTGGCCACAACCGCGGTCTCGCGCTCGCTAAAAGCGCATACCTGCTCTGCGCACCCGGCCCGTACTCAACACGCCCGGGCAATCAATCTAGGCCGAGCACAGTCCACAAAATCAATAATATCACAAGTATACAGGTGACTATCCGGCGTACCCGAGCATAAGTCGTCAATTACCTAGAACAGTCGCAAAATACTCTAAGTATAGGGGAAATACCTCGTCATACGAGCACAGCAGGAAAGTTATCAAAAAGAACAAGCATACAACGATAACACCGAAAGTGCAGATAAACAGATATAAGCAAGCAGAATTATAAAACATTAAAATTGCCGACCAACTTGGTCGACGATATCCAAAGGTTACAAACAAAATGACGGGCACGCAGGCCCCCAAAAGTAATCCGGGCATAGCCCAACAAAAAGAATGGCACGCAGGCCGAGAAAGACGGACACACAGGCCCGGAACTACACTTTCTACTCTTCGCTCCCCGGGGACTCAGGCACCAACACGCCATCCACGATCCTCGAAGAGAGCCCGACATTATCCTCCTTCAGACCAGGGTTCAGAAGCCTCAGCTGGTTAAGAGCACGCTCGAAACCGACGTCGGCCATGTCGGCCAGGCTTATCTTCAGGCTTTCTATCTTCTCCACAAACTCAGCCCTAGACTTTAGAGCTGCCACATCCGGCGACTCGTCAGCCGAGGGAGCCCATTCAAGTCGAAGGTCAGCCAGCTTCTTCTTCTCAGCCGCAACCTCCGCGTCTTTCTGCTTCAGGGCCGCGTCGACCTTCTTCCTCAACTCCTTGCGCTCGGTCTCCATGGCCTTCACCTTGTCCTCGGCCACCTTCTTAGCCGCCTCGGCCTCCTTCAGGGCCTCGGTCGAGCCCGAACCTCCACTGGCCAACACTTGGGCCATCTCCAAGACCCTCACCACGGCGGCACTGTCGCACGCCAACTGTTTCTGAAGGGACGGGGGGTCCATATCACTGATCCGACGAGCTTCGTCCGGTGAGGTAACCAAGGGGAACTTCTCGAAATAGCCTCCATCCTTGTAGCAAGAAGGCAACACGAAGGCACGCCCGGGACCTAGGTTCGACTGATCTGGACGTCCCCCCTCGGAAGGACGAGATCTCTTGGATAACCTCTCGTCGACATGAATCTTGTGAGGAGAGCCTGCCGAGCCTGAGTTCTCTCCAGCTCCGGTTCCCTGGTTCTTCTTCTTCTGATTCTTCCTCGCATCCAATGCCTGTTTCAGGATATTATCCTCCTTCTCCGGCATAGCCTCTGCAAAGAAAAATAAACAAGTTAGCAAAATACCGGACAGAGATCACAAAGCAAGGGGAATGGACACAACCTAACAACGCCCAGGTCTCCTCGGGAGTCCGACAAGCTAGCAAAGCCTTGGTATTAATAGGCCGCTGCTCCGTGATCGGCACCCCGTCCTCGTTCAATATGGGATCTCCATTCCTCGTCACCCAACGAGACATGGTAAAGCTATCTACGTATTTGCAGAGGACTGAGTATGACTCCCGGTCTTGATCATCCAAATCATCGTCCTCCCAAGCGTAGTATTTCGGAGGAGACGCAAAATGACCCTTCCACCAGAAAAACGGAAACGTCGTGCAGAACTCCCTTACTTCCTGCCCATATTCATCCCTCACTATCTCCCCCTCGGCATCCCGCTCGGCCACCATATCCGACACCGAAGAGTAGGCCGTTGGACTTAGGGGGCGGACAACGAAGTATCGATCCTTAAAACCCTTCACGGAATCAGTATACATTCCGAAGAGTTTACGCTCGGCGTTCCTGAACGAAACCCAGCTGTACCGCCCGTTTGACGCCTGCCGTTGAACACGAAAACATCTTCCGAACAACGCAGACATTGCGCCTATACCCAAATAATCACAAACAATCTCAAATGCCCGCATAAAAGCAAAAGCATTCGGATGAATTTGGGACGGCGCCAGAGATAGAAACGCCATAACTGAAACCTGAAAATCAGAGAAAGGTAACCGGAAGCCGAGCTCCCTAAATACGTAATCGTACATCGCAAATCCGTCCCCGGCAAACCGAGAGCATATGCGTTCGTCCGGAGACGGGCAACCTATTTGATAATTGGGCGGATCTCCTTCCCCCAGAACCTCAATTTCTGTAAACGCCCCATCCAGAGACCCGGTGTACCGAGAAACAACGGACAGAGCCTCCTCGGCTATCCAATCGGGCGCAACGATATGTTCATAACTGAATAACGGCATAGGGGAAACCCCTCCCTCGGCATCCGAACCAGGAGATCCCGTGTGAGCGCCTTCGGCCGAGGGAGTGCCACCTTCCTCAATAATTTCGACGTCGGAACTAGTTGCCGTCGAGCTGTCGGAGTCACTGGTCGTCGAGTCGGTGTCCGAGCCGGATCTTGAGGTAGCACTCGAATCTGATTCACCTGCACGCAGAAGGGAGAAGTGAATTCGATAGTCCATCAAATCCACCCTTCCACCGCAAGGCAAGCGAAAGGGTAGAGCAGGAGCAGCAGAGCCCCCGGCCAAACCCCCATCGAGGAACAACGCTCGTCAGCCGAGGACTCACAGATGACACGACAACGGGAAAGCTTATCTTAAGCAGTTTAACGCCAACGTACTCCGGCCTGCCAACCCACGCTGACCCCCGGGCATCGCTTAGATAACCCGGGGAGGATGACGATGGCGAAGACCTCGAAAGCGAAACACAAATCCTATGAAAAATAGTAAAGCAACGACAGGCTAAACGAACTTACTTGCAGACATGATGTGGATGGCCGGGGAGAATCCTTCGCTAAGCAACGATCTTGATATGATGAACGAGCTGGGAAATTATTCTCCGAGGAACCCTTGATCGAAGCCGAGCAGATAAACAGAGAAAGGAAAACTCCCTTATGAGAGAATTCGCCCCCTTTTATAGGAAAAAGGCTCGGAAGGCGAAGCGTCACCTCTCCTGACAGGCGCCGCCTCCTAGACCCTAGGCCATCAATGCCTATGCCACGTCAGCGCGTGGTTCCCACGCGCTGACGTTTCGCCCACCACTGGATTTTCCTCCGAGCGCGTATATGTAACGAGGACCGATCCACCGAGCAACCACGAGAAATGGGGGTCCGAGCGTAGAAGCAAAGTCACAGCTTCTTAACCAGAAAACTCCGACTTGGGGGGCTCCTGTTCTGGACTGGGCCAAGGCTAGGCCCAACACCGCTTTCGGCCCAATAAGCCTCGGAGGCCCATGAATAGTTCATGGCCTTCCGACACGCCTTGCTCGGCACTAACACCCTACCCGGAGCAGACGACCGCGCTCGGCGTTAACTCTCCCCCGGACGTCATCCTTGCCGAGGACCCTGCTCCGCGCAGGGCTCTTTCATATCCAACCCTCCGAGTAACTAGGATCCCACGTGGCTCCTAAAAGACCGCGTCTTCCCTTGGACTTCGGAGCGGTTAACCAGGACAGAGGGCGTACACGCACCTCCGATATTTCCGCTCAGGAAACCTGGCAGTCTCCTAGTTGGGCTTGGGAATCCAACCCAATAGCGAGATCATGGCCCAGCGCTGGGGGCTATATATACCCTCTTTGACTAGAGGGTCAGGTATTCAATTCTTACTCACTCTTAGCTAATACTTGCGCTCCTTTGCTCGTCAACTTATTTTGGCATTGGAGTACCTTGCAGGTACACCCCCCCTCCTCCTCCTTCCTAGAAGATCCAGTCCGAGCAGCCTACGACGATTCTTCTGATCAGGTACGATCAATTCTATAGGAATGAAATTAGGTTAAGTTGCCAAGTTAAGGGATAAGGATGGACAAAATTTGCCAAAAGGATTGTGTTATCTCACATGTGCAATGTATTATCCTAGTACGTGTATTATCAAAGATAATATCCTTAATTCTTGGGCCAATGTTAATGAATAATTTTAAAAGTCCCAAGGACGGAAAATGAGAGCTTTTATAGCATGAGAAACCCCAATATTTATGAAACATGCATTGGAACGTTTCTAAGGTTTGAATGCTGGAAATTATGCAATGAAGAAGAAGAATATTAAACCAGAGCTCCTATTTCTATTTTCTTCCTCGAGTCAGCTCTGTAGGAATCCAAAGCTGAAAGATGTGATACTAAAGGTCATTTGCACTTGACAAATTGCAAGTGATTGGAGTGCTTCGTTAGTTTAAATTAAGATCTCAATTTTTTTATTTACTTTTCTTACTGTGAGCTAGATATTGCTTGTTGGATAATGTGAAATTTTATGAAATAATAGTCTTTTGAATTTTAATGAATGTAATGTTGTGTTATGTTTACTTCTTGTTATTTACTCTTTACTCTTATATGTTTAATTATGATATCGATCATGTTACAGTTAGATGCAAGTCTGTTAGGTTGCAGTAACATTTAACAAATATATTTTATGAACTAATGTGGTAAAGTAACAAGTAGACATGCAACGTTTATTTAGTCAATTTAGGTATGAAGGATTAAGGCCATATGGGTAAGCAAACAAAATTTGATATAAACAATACTGGTGTTATCGTGCGGCTTAGATATAAGATCTATATTTACTTACTACATATTATTATGTTATTGGAAAACACTATAAGATTTAATTATGACCTCACATGACACGACGCCACACTTCATATATCATTAAATGAATTTATGAAATGGATTATTGTCCAACCTATTCTCACACTTTATTTTACACCTCTGTTATAGCTCTCATATTTTTATAATTCCAACTATGTGATACACACTATAATTTATTAACATACTCCTTTAATGAATATGGACGAGAGGAAGAAATCAACAAAGTTTACCTCTCCTATAACTCACTACGAAGTAGATGAGGTAAACTTTGCAAGTTCAAAACAAATTAATATCAATAGATGTTGAAAGTACTATGTCGCCCTCGGATTTTTGCCATACCTCTCGCGGAGAGATACGCGAACTGACTCTTTTTTGTTTCTGCTTTTGTATTTTTGAAAATCAGAGAGTCGCCACCGACCTTTTATTTTATCCAATTAAGGAAAGGTTTATAAAAGAAACAGAAAAAAGACCTTTAAGAAATTCTGGGTAAGGGGGTAGGTTATACAAAGGGAAGGTGTTAGCACCCTTTGTATCCATGGTTATCCATGGGCTCTTTAATTTGCTTAGCTCATTTGTTTTCAATTACTTTTCTATTGCCTTGAAATGCTCGTATGTGGTTTCAAATACCTTTGTAAATTGACTTTGTAATGATCCTTGTGCGGATGTATACAAAGTGTTTTTATCTTTCAAAAGATGTTTTGAAAAAAGAACGTTAACTTCGTAATGATCCTTGTTTGGATATATACAAAGTATTGTCTTTTTGAAAGTTTTATTTTGAAAAACAATGATATATGAGAGATTTGTTTGTTTTGATTTGAGCAAGCAAATTAGGAGGTCTACCCTGAGTTGTAAGGTCTTTATCCTATTTCCTTTAAAAATCTATCCTTTCACCGGATATAAACAAAAGTTCGGTTTTGTACTCGAAACAGTAGAATTTGATTTTTTGATTTTGAAAAGAATGAGAAAAGGGATTACCTTAAGAGGTGCAAGTGTGATTGTGTTTAGATTCAGATATTTTATCTTTGAAGTTAGTGATCTAACGATTCAATTTTTATCTTTGACATACACGCAGTTTATATGTGCTGGAATTTAAAATGCGGAAATGTAAAATGCGGAAAGTAAATCTACGCTATTACATCGATTGTGCAGGAAATGTAAACTACGCTATTTACATGGATTTGACAACCTATACACTTGATCTAGGAATTTAAAGTGCAAGAAAATAAAGAAATGTTTTTTATTTTTTATGATTGATTTTAATTATAATTAATGCATGATTAATTTAATTAAAATGAGGAAAAGATGGAAATAAAATTTAAACCTAAAAAATTAAGTTCAAAATATGTTCAAAATGCTTGCTAATTAATTTTGAAACAAAACTAATTTTTTTGGAATTTTTGAAATTGATTTTGAAATTTATTAAGTTAATTAACACATAATTATACAAATAATTACAAAAATAATTAAAACTTAAAGAGAAAATTATTCTAAATATGTATAAAATTAGCCTATGATATATAAACTATATTTAATATAAAGAACAATTTTTTTTATAATTTTTTTGATTGGTTGAAATAATTAAATAGCAAACATATAAATATATATACTAATTAATTATGCAAAATAGCCTTAATTTAAATAAAATATTAATATTTTTATGTCTAAAAATAAATAAATATTTTATCAGATTAAAACTAAACAATAAAATATTTTTGGTGTTTTGTGATTTGTTGATTTTAATTAAAATGCAAAGTATAGAGATTATTAATTAAAATATGCAGGGGGGTGTATTAAGTGAATCTGAAAAAGAACTGAGTTTAGTTCAAAAGATGCATTTGGGCCAGAAACCAGGGGTGTAGAAATCACTTCGTATAGGCCCAGTCCACTTGTTTCTTTTTTTTTCTGAATTTGAATTATGTGGGGTCCACGTTTTTAAACCAAAACCAATCATGTTATAACATTTTGCCACGCGAGCCATAGACTTATTGACCAGCCAATAGGAGCGAGGGAGGAAGCCACGCATGCAGTCAACCATGCCCTAGCCTTGCTGACCACCGGAACAGTGTTTTCCGGTTGTCTTCTCCGGCGAGGTGGTTTTCAAAACCTGCGAAATCGTTAGTTTAAACACCAAATGAAGACCCTACCCCCCTAAATCGAGGTCTGGGAATCCAATGGTGAGGTTAGTTTGGACTGAAAGTGCTTGTGTTAAGAGATTCGAAGAGAAACATAAACTCACGGTTGACAATGGCAACCTACGTTCTGGACGTTAGAACTCTCATGCTAGGGTTCAAACCTGACCTAATGATTGTTACAAACTCAACCATAACCATTAGACATGATAACAACACATAAAATGAGAGTTTGAAATTAATGAAAGTTTACCAAATCGGAGAGTGAGAGAACTCGAGTTTCAGGCCTCTATGAACTTGGTTATGGATCTGAACTTGCTCAAATAAGTTCCAGGAAGTGATTTATGGACTTAGTTTGCTTTGAAACTAGCTGCAAATTTAAATACGAATTTTGAAGTTTCTTTGATTATTTTTGAAATGTGAAGTGAGTTTATGCTATATCTTGCTCTATTTCGTGTCTCTCTCTTACATTGATGAAGTATGCTACCTAATTTATAAGCTACATGGTGCTTAAAAACTAAGCTAAAAGCATTGATGAGCTTTGTTGAAACTTTGATTTTTAAATTTTAAAAATCTTTGAAAATTTGACCAAGTCTTGCTCCTCTTCACTTCTCTTGCCTTGTACTTCCTCTTGTTGCAGAAAGTTGAAGATTCTTTGGTGAGTCATGCTTAGAAATTAAGCTATGCATTATCCTTCCATTTTCCTTTTTCAATTTAATCTTAATTATGATAAAATTAAATCAAAAATGGAACAAAAATGATGTGGGCTTTGTATTGGTCGTGGGAGGCCCATTATATCATGGTAAACATGTTTGAACTATGAAAACTTGGCCCCATTTGGAAAAAATACATTTTTGATCAATGTTGGTTTTATGCATTTTCCCAAAATTTAGCCAACTTCAACAAGGTGTAAATCCCCCAATTTTTGTCATATGAAGGAGATCTTGCACTTTTTGGAAACCTCAAAGAGTCCTTTAACCAATGTCTTTGGTCTCATGTCAAAATGATTTTTGATGCTCCTTGTGTGTCCTTTTGAAAAAAAGTGTCTTTTTGTTGACTTTGAAAATGACCTGTAATGTTTTGGTTCATATTTTTCAAATGGTGAATTAAATGGTCATGGGACCAATTGCATTTGAAAGATAATTGAATTTCCTTCACAATGAGATTTGGTTTGAATTTTTTGGATGAAGGATGAGAGAGTTATGACCAGTCAAAGTTCAGTTGACTTTTTACGAGAAAACCCTAATTTTGAATCTTAGGGTTTTGTTGATTTTTGATCTTTTCTTGATGAATTATGATCATCCAATAATCAAATGATGAATCCTTTGACAAAATATGGATGTTGACAAAAAATTTCATTTTTGACTGTCTGTTGACTTTTTGGGTCAAACGGGTCGTCTGTTGACTGTTTGAGTTGCTGACTGTGCGTCTGAGCGAATTGAAGTTTGAAAATTTGTATGGTGGTACTTTGAGATATATGGAGGTCCATGAAATCCATTTGAGGTCTCAAAAACGTGTTTCTCCTGAAAAAACAATAAACCCTAATTAGGGACTGTTTGTGTATGAGACAGTTAAGCGTACCTGATTTTTGTGCAGTGTTGAGTCTCTGCTAATCATGTGATATTCATAAGACTTCTAGGACAAAAATCTTGGAATTTTGAAATGCAAAAGTTTGATTTGATTGATGGCACAAAACACGGAGAATTGCACTGTTAGTGGTTTGACTGTCAACTGACTGTTCAGGTATTAATGTAGCAGTTAGAGTGAAAAATAAACAGTCAAAGTTAATTTTCTTTTTGTTGTTTTTGTTTTATTTGAAAGATGAAAGTTTATTTACATGACTTGTTAAAAACACAGACATAATAAATAACTAATATTTACTGTACGCGAGCAAAATTACCGATAACCCTGAAAATCATTTAATGCACAGAAAAATAAATATTTGACTGGCAGAAAACACACAAAATATTATCTGAATAATTAAGCAACAGTATGACAAATAGTACAACATTTCATACTGACAGTACAAACATTACATACTATAATGAACGGTACGACGAGTAAACGGTACATTTAAGAAAATAAGAGATACGGCAAACTTTAAGAATGACGATTAATAACCAATGCTATGAACAATAACATGTAGATGATTGGGAGTGTCAACATCCCAGGTCCACATTTTTCAGGACTATGCAGACAGAAGAAGGACATGATCACCGTAGCAATGGTGATGACCATAAGAAAACACGTTTCCATCCGCTTCGCCATTTTGCCGGGGAAGAAGAGAGAATGAATATGAAGTAGAAATTTGAGAGATGAGTTAGAATTTGATGTGAGATTTTATGGAAAAAATGAGAGGTATTTATAGAATGAAAAGAAGGATAGAGACGTTGGGGAATGAAGTGATTCCGTACAAAAGGAAAATTTGAGTGGAAGTAAGATTTGAAAGAAAGTGTATGATAGTGTTGGGAAAAAGAGAGATGTATAGAATAAAGTTAAGATTTGATTTTTGAAAAAGAGATTTGAAAAGAGATTTTGAAAATAACGTAATATAGTACAAAAGTTAGTGGGAAACAAAAATTAATAATAATTTACTTGTTACCAGTACAGTCTGAATCCCGGAATCTGCGCCTGCAAAAGATTTATCTCTGTACCAATTGCGTCAGTACTACTTATCTGTAAATAAATATCAAATAAATAGCGTGTGTGAAGTAATAAACAGTAACTGGCGTTTGCGTAAGAATAAATTCAACAGCGAGCCAAAATAATGTATAAGAAAAATTCTAAAAATCAAGTATTCATAAATCAGGATGTGAAAATCCAAGATTATATGAAACTCTTAATTTTTAGATTGAAGTTTTCTTGAAAAAAGATGCGGGCAAATTTTGGGGTATAACAGTTGCCCCTATTCAATCTTCTTAAACCTGAAGAGATTGTCTGAAATCTAAAGGTGGAAGATGATTGAATATTTTAGATGCCCTGAAAATTTGCACTTACCTCCATCGGGAGTGATGCTGGAATTTGTCTTTGAATGTTGTCTGAGAAATGTGGTTGGAAGATTGAAACATTACCTGAGATGGGCTTTCAGATGCCATCTGGCAATTGTGTTGATGGTTTGTTCACCAGAATGAATCCATTGATTATATCTTGATGAAGGATTTGAGAACCTCTGCGTCGACCATTTCGGAACCGTCCAAGGTTACCGCTTTAAGTCTAGGAGGATGATCGTTACGGAACTGTCCAAAGTTTTTCCGCTTTAGATTTTGAAAGTTGATCGTTGTGGAACCGTCTGAGGTATCAGCTTTAGATATTTGATGGTCGATCGTTCTTGAACCGTCTGAGGTATCAGCTTTAGATCTTCGATGGTAGATCGTTCTGGAACCGTCTGAGGTATCAGCTTTAGATCTTTGTTGCTTGTTTTTGAGTTGATAAGTGATTTGAAAGGAGAGATCTCTTCAGAATGAATCCTTGGCTTGATTATATCTGAGAGGACTGCTTATTTGAATAGAGTTCAAGGGGAACACTGTATGTGATTGAGAACATCTTTGTTGAAGACATCTGTCTGCCTGAAAAATTAAGTTAGTGATATGCAATGGCATGATGTATGTAATGCATGATATTCTCTAACTAAAGGAGAAATATGCGTGTTATGTATGCGTTTGTCATGAAACATTATATGCTGTGTATGTATGACGTATGATGTATGATGTATGATGTATGATGTATGATGTATAATGTATGATGTATGATGTATGATGTATGATGTATGATGTATGGTTGGGAAAATAAATCCCAACCAGTCAGTCATCTGGAGATGAAGGTATTGTGATCTTTGATGATCTTTTGTCGTCTTGTTTGAGTACCCTCGGCTGGGAACCCTTTTTTGAGAACCATGGTACTCTGTTGAAGGATCTTTGACTACTGTTCGGGGATGAAAGGTAATTTGAAAGTTCTGATTTTGATGCCCTTTAAAGTGGGAATGAGGAAGATGCATAATCCTCCGATGCACTATCTGACCAAGTCCTGGTGTAGAGATCACACCTTCTGGGGATAACAATATGGAACAGCCCTGCTGGGGAATAAGATTTCTCGAATCACTTTGTTGGAGAGAAAAATCTTATTGAGGAATTTGCTGAGAAATGCATCTCTGTTGGAGATTTTTCTTCTGATGCGGTTTCGGGATGATGTCCAAATGATTGGGACATTACTTGAATGCTATTCCTATTTTTCCTGGTAAACATCAATCATATTCAAATGCACGTGTTCATTCAAAATTATCATTGGGACGTTTACGTATTCAAAACAGAAAAAGTGAAAATGTTGATTTTGAGCCTAAGTTGCATTGATTTTTGAAAAAGAGCCATGATAGGCTGATTAGTACAGGGAGACAACAATCCTAGTAGTAGGAAATTGTCATAAAGCTTTTGAAAAATATTTATAACGAAAATAGCTATGTGAAAACAATCCAGTCAAGTTTCAATTCTGCTATTGCCAATCTGTCTTCGAGCATCTCATCCCTCACTTGTTGGAAGAAAGTAATTGGACTGATCGGTGTCTTTGATGTGTTGAATCTTGAAGGTGAGTAGGCAACTGAACGGAACATAGTTGTACGCTTTATTCCCTAACTTTTGCCTAGGCTGCCTTTTCAGGTTTTCAGCCTACCGGGATAGTATTATTTAGTCTCTCATTTTTGCCTGGACCGCCCTTTCGGGTTTTCAATCCACCGAGACGCTCATTTTTTTTCCTAAGTTGCCCTTCCAGGTTTTCAACTTAGCGAGCTTTTCTTTTCAAGCGAAGTATTTTTTGACTATGTCCGCATTTACAGGGTGTGGGAAATCCTCGCCATCCATGGTGGTAAGCAACATGGCACCGCCGGAGAATATTTTCTTGATTACGAATGGTCCCTCATAAGTGGGAGTCCACTTGCCCCTGGGGTCACCTTGTGGTAAGATGATGCGTTTGACAACCAAGCCACTAGTTTGATATGCCTGACTTTTGACTTTCTTGTTGAAGGCTTTAATCATACGCTTTTGGTATAATTGACCATGACAAATAGCTGCGAGCCTTTTCTCATCAATCAAGTTTATCTGGTCCAACCGAGTCTGAATCCAATCGTCTTCGTCTAGATCGGCTTCTTTCATAATCCTTAGGGAAGGAATCTGAATTTCAATTGGAAGAACTGCCTCCATACCATAGACTAAGGAGAATGGAGTTGCCCCTGTTGAAGTACGCGTAGATGTGCGATAACCATGAAGAGCAAAAGGTAACATCTCATGCCAGTCTTTGTAGGTTACTGTCATCTTTTGTATGATTTTCTTGATGTTTTTATTGGCAGCTTCCACCGCGCCATTCATCTTTGGTCGATATGGAGAAGAATTATGATGTTTGATCTTGAACTGTGTGCAAAGTTCAGTAATCATTCTGTTGTTTAGATTTGTGCCATTGTCTGTGATGATCCGTTCAGGGATGCCATACCGACAAATGAGATTGTGCTTGATAAATCGGGCCACAACATTTTTGGTGACAGAAGCAAAAGAAGCTGCTTCTACCCATTTAGTGAAGTAATCAATAGCGACCAGGATAAAGCGATGTCCGTTGGAGGCAGTAGGCTTGATTTCTCCAATCATATCAATACCCCACATTGCAAAAGGCCAACGAGCCGTCAGGACGTTTAACGGAACTGGAGGTACATGTACCTTGTCAGCATATATCTGACATTTGTGATAGGTTCTGGAATGATGATGACAGTCTGTCTCCATGGTAGACCAGTAATAACTTGCTCTGAGGATCTTTTTAGCCATTGTGTGTCCACTTGAATGAGTACCAAAGGCATCATCATGTATGTATTCCATAATCTGTTCCGTTTCCTTCTTGTTTACACAACGAAGTAAAGTCGAGTCATGGTTGCGTTTGTATAGGGTTCCATTACTTAGGAAGAATTTGGCAGCAAACCTCCTTAGAAACTTTCTGTCGTTAATGGACGCCCCTTCAGGGTACTCCTGAGCTTCGAGATATCTTTTTACTTCATGGAACCATGGTTTTTCTTCCGTTCCTTCGGCATCGATCTCATTGCAATAGGATGGTTCATCTTGTCTGTAAATGGTGATCATCGGCGCCTCATTGTCCCACCTGACTTTGAACATGGATGACATGGTAGCTAAGGCATCAGCTAGTTGATTTTCCTCGCGTGGGATGTGTTCAAAAGTGATTTCTTCGAAATAAGGAATCAGAATCAGCACATATTCTTTGTAAGGAATTAGATTCGGGTGCTTCGTGTCCCATTCCTCTTTGACTTGGTAAATTACCAAGGCCGAGTCTCCGTAGACCTTCAGGAACTTGATTCTTAAATCAATTGCAGCTTTGAGACCCAGAATACATGCTTCGTACTCGGCTATATTGTTAGTGCAGTTGAAGCATAATCTGGCAGTGAATGGTGTATAACCTCCTGCAGAATAAATGATCACAGCTCCGATGCCATTGCCAAGCGCATTAGAAGCTCCATCAAAAACCATAGTCCATCGGGATCCTGGCTCGGATCCTTCTTCCGGTCTTGGTTGTTCATAGTCAGTGACTAGCATAATGTCTTCGTCTGGGAAGTCAAAGTTCAATGCTTGATAATCATCCACTGCTTGATGAGCCAGATGATCAGCTACCACACTTCCTTTGATTAATTTTTGTGAAGTGTACTGGATGTCATACTCTGTTAAGATCATTTGCCATCTTGCTATTCTTCCAGAGAGAGCAGGTTTTTCGAACACGTACTTGATAGGATCCATTTTCGAGATTAGGAAAGTGGTGTGATTTAGCATATACTGTCTTAGTCGGCGAGCCGCCCATGCTAAGGCACAGCAAGTTTTTTCGAGTAGTGAGTATCTTGTTTCACAATCAGTAAACTTTTTGCTAAGATAGTAGATTGCATGCTCCTTTCGGCCGGACTCGTCATGTTGCCCCAGTACACACCCCATTGAATCTTCTAACACAGTTAGGTACATTATCAGAGGTCTTCCTTCCACGGGTGGTAACAAGATTGGCGGTTTTTGGAGATACTCTTTGATTTTGTCAAAGGCTAACTGGCATTTGTCATTCCACCTTTCCACTTGATCTTTCTTCAACAGTTTGAAGATCGGCACACAAGTAGTAGTCATGTGGGCAATAAATCGGGCGATGTAATTCAGACGTCTCAAGAATCCTCTGACTTGTTTCTCGGTATGGGGTATAGGCATTTCTTGAATGGCTTTGACCTTGGCAGGATCAACCTCAATACCTTTGCTACTGACGATGAAACCTAAGAGTTTGCCGGATCTTACTCCAAAGGTACACTTATTTGGATTCAGTCGCAACCTGTATTTCTTGAGTCTGTCAAACAGCTTGTGTAGATGACCCAGATGTTCTTCTTCGGTGTTGGACTTTGCAATCATATCATCGACATACACCTCTATCTCCTGATGAATCATATCATGAAATAGAGCTACCATTGCACGTTGATAGGTTGCTCCTGCGTTTTTTAAACCAAAGGGCATTACTTTGTAACAAAAGGTTCCCCAGGGTGTTGTGAAGGTTGTTTTTTCCATGTCTTCGGGTGCCATCTTGATTTGATTGTACCCTGAGAATCCATCCATAAAGGAGAATACCTTGCATTGTGCGGTATTATCAACCAGTACATCGATGTGAGGTAAAGGGAAATCATCTTTGGGGCTTTCCCGGTTCAGATCTCTGTAGTCTACACACATTCCGACTTTCCCGTCTTTTTTATGTACGGGCACGATGTTAGCTATCCAAGGAGGATAACTTACAACTTTCAGGAAGCCGGCATTGAATTGCTTTTCAACCTCGTCTTTGATCTTTTTTGACATATCAGGCCTACTCCTTCGTAGTTTCTGCTTGACTGGAGTGCTACCTTCTTTGATTGGCAGGCGATGAACCACAATGTCTGTGTCAAGGCCAGGCATATCTTCATAGGACCAGGCGAATATCTCGACGTAGTTTTGCAACATTTGAATCAGTCTTTGCTTGACACTATTTTCTAAATCAGCCCCTATCTTGACTTCTTTCTTTTCTTCGTTGCTGCCCAAGTTGATAACCTCAATTGGTTCCTCATGAGGCTGTATAGCCTTCTCTTCTTGTTCTAGCAGCCTTGCAAGTTCTCTTGGTACTTCACAATCTTCCTCACTTTCGTCCTCAGTTTGGTAGATCGGATTTTCAAAGTCATGACGGGCAATAGCAGAATCGTTATTGATTGGATCCAAAGTGAATGTGAATCTGCATTTTATTTATGTGAGTGTGTGTGAGAAAACATAGCTATTTGAAAAGCAAAGAAAGAAAGAAAAAGGATCACAAAATTTGAATATGCAAACGTCCCATGATTTTATTGAATGCACATGCTCATGATATGATAAACCCTTATAAAAGGACCAGTGTGCTTCGGGCAAGGCACACGGCTTTCAAGCTCATGGTTCGATAGTACAGGAACCATTTTTATCTTTGCACAATATACACAAAGAAAACAGGGAATTGCATTTACTCCTGATCAAAGGAGATCACATCCTCAGCTTTCCAGTTGTTCAATCCATTGTTGTGAGCCGGGAGTATCCAGCTGCTCCAGTTGCAGTTGTCTTCTTCATCTCCCACAGCATTGATTTCCTTAGTGGGGAAATGAGCCGGTGATCTTTCGGGATAAGTGATATACTCTGCTGGATACGAGAGCCCAGGCTGAGATATCTCTGTTGGCTGAGCGAGATGCTCGATAAGGCCGTCCCATCCAGTCGGGATGATGTTTTGGATAGAGACTTGTGTATCCTGGTGAGGGGTGTATTCTGACAGAAAGTAACCCTCGTTATTTGGTGTTTCCCTGGTGTTTTCAGGAGTAAAATTGTCGTCATAATGTTCATCCCATCCAGTTGGGACAATGTCTTCCATGGCGATTTGTGAGCTCGGAGGAGCGGAATATTTCACCATAAAGTCATATTTGCCACTTGGCTCTCCTAGCGTATCCCAAACTTCTTTAGGTGAATTTTGATATTGTTGAGTGCTGGGACTTGTGAGACTTTTGTCATTTTCAAATTGATCACCCCATCCAGTCGGGGTAATATCTTCCATAGCAATAAAAGAATTCTGAGGTGCGGTATATTGATAATTATACCCGCTGCTTGGTTCTCCCAAAGTATCCCACATTCCCATGGGAAGGGGTGGAATTTCATCTGGATATGGCTGAATGATATGGTTCAAGAACACTCCATCGTCTTCAATAGCATTCACTCCTTGGCTGATGAAATGTGACATTAGTCCTCTAGAACAAGGACTTTGATCATTCTTTTGATTTCCACTATCATAGCCCAGGCCTAGCTTGTCGGACTTGTAAGGTATATCGAGGAGCTGTCCCCATACTGTGCAATCACCTTTTTCGATCACAGCTTTGGCATCTTTGAGAGAAGCCATAGTTGTAGTTGGAGTAGCAGAAATATGCTTGGTAGTAGAGACATCTGGAGAGACCACCTCAAAAGATTGGCAGGGAGTTTCGATGAATTCGTCATCCAACTCAACATATTTGGAATTGCTCAGGTGACTAACCACATATTCCTCTTCGCCATAAACTGTGACAATCTTTCCTTTTACTGGATATTTCAACTTCTGATGCAGGGTAGAAGTTACATCATTTGCCCCATGTATCCAAGGGCGTCCTAGTAAGCAGGAATATGCTGGATGAATTTCCATTACGTAAAAGGTAGAATCAAAGATCTGAGAGCCCACTCTGATTGGGAGATTCACCTTTCCGTACACTGTTCTTGTTGACCCATCAAAGGCTCTTACCACAACATCGCTTGGTTGTAACACAACTCCTTCGAAGTCAAGCTTTTCCAGTACTATTTTTGGTAACACGTTCAAAGAAGAACCGTTATCTACCAGCACATGAGATAGAGTGGTGCCATTACATTCAATGGAGATATGTAGGGCTTTATTGTGATTCTTTCCAGCAGGGGTTAGATCAACATCAGAGAAACCGAGGCCATTATTCACTGTTAGATTGGCAACACAATTTTCAAATTGATCGACTGAAATCTCTTGTGGCACATGCGCAGCTTTCAGGAACTTCATCAGTGCTCTGGCATGAGCTTCTGAATACTTTAGCAGAGACAACATTGAGATTTTTGAAGCAGTGTTCCCCAGTTGTTCGACAATATTGTAATCACTCTTGCAGATGATTTTCAATATTTCCTCCATTTCTTGCTTTGATGGATCCTCAACAGTGACTTCCACCGGTATTTGAACTGGTTCAACTTGTGGCTCTTCGCCTCGAGCGTTGACATCTTGATTAGGAACTGGGACCTGGACTGGACCAGTAGCAACATTTGGAGAAATTTTTGGTGAAAAGATCCTTCCACTTCTCGTAATCTTGCTGGTACCCACAATATTATCAACAGTTGGAGCAGTAAAATTCAGGGCCTCTTTGGTCAAGGTATCCTGTTTAACTCCATGGACATAAACACTAGCAATGATTACTGATGCCACTTTGAGTGTAGCAGAAATTTTGAAAGGAGCCTTGGCAGAGATTTTGAATGGTAAGTTGGAAACCACTGAGACATCCTCTATTCTCATCCCGTTTGCAAAGACTTCGCATAAAACGTCCATAGAAGGGAGCCTCTCAAACATAATGATACGGCGATCCATCCATTTTTGAATTCCCATTCTTAGATTTTCACAATCATTGGGCAGGTATGAGCAATAAAAGCAATCAGGGTCACAACCTGGAAAGTAACCAGCTTGGATTAGCTTTCCTTTGACTTCGAGGAGAGGAGTTGACAATTCGGTCACATCATAGATGTAAACAGTGTCTAGGATAGCGTTAACAGTTTTGTCATGCTTCGGCATAGGTGCCGTGATGACATTTGGAGTTTCTGGAGGATCGAACTCAATTTCCTCAGCATCTATCATGTCTTGTATTTTATTTTTCAGGGCCCAACAGTGATTTGCGTCATGTCCTGGACAGTTTGAGTGATACGCTCACGTTGCATCGGGGCGATAACTCGGAGAGGAAGTGTTGACATTCTTTGGAGGATCTTTTAATGTGATCAGATCTGCTTTTAGCAAATGCTGCAATGCCTGAGAGATCGGCATATTGATTCTGGTGAAATTTCTTCTTGGCGCATCTGGTCGACGCGTATATTTTGGTTGTTGATCTTTTTGAGGTGCAGATGCGGAGATCAGAACTGCCCCCACAGATTGGTGATGCTCATTCTTGCGACCTTTCTGAATTTGCATTGTATTGACCTCATTCTTCCCACTGATGGGCCTTTTTGTAGTACCAGAGGAAGAGCCTATTTGAATTTTTCCATTTTGGATGCCACTTTCGACACGTTTTCCAGTCAATATCAGGTCAGTGAAACCTGATGATGAGCTTCCTAGCAAATGACTATAGAAAGGGCCAGTTAAAGTGCCCATGAACATGTCGACCAGCTCGCGATCAGATAAGGGTGGTTGAACCCTTCCAGCCATATCTCTCCACTTTTGTGTATATCCTTTGAAACTTTCTTTTGGTGCCATGGACATGCCCCTTAGTTGAGTACGGGTTGGTGCAAGATCAGCATTGTATTGATACTGTTTGTAAAAAGCAGCAGCTAGATCTTCCCAGGTATGAACTTTGGTACTTTCCAGCTGGTAGTACCACTCGAGTTGTGTACCCGACAGACTTTCTTGGAAGAAGTGAATCCACAATTTGTTATCTGTTGTGTGAGGTTGTATCTTCCTTACATAGGACCTTAGATGTAGTTTTTGGCAAGAAGCTCCATCATATTTTGCAAAGACAGGAACTTTGAACTTTGGAGGGATAACAACATCTGAGACGAGTCCCAGATCATCGAAATCTAAACCAGGTATTTTTTGTATCTCCATAGCTTTCATGCGTTCCTCCAACTGCTGGTATTTGTCATCATCCTGTTCGTCTCCAGAATGATAATCCTCTTCATTAGAAGAGAGAGAGGGTTTGGCAGAACCCTGGTTGCTGTGATTGTCTCCTTGTTCACCATCACCGACTATTTCAGGGATCGGTGGTTTTTTGGACTTTTTGACTGGGATTTTGATCTTCCTTTTCAGGTGACTCAAGCCTACAGATCCTTTGGGCTTCTTTTTCTTTTTGATTATCAGGGCTTTCAGTTCTTGTTGCCCCTTTGCCAATTCTAGAATTGCCACTTGAACTTGGGCGTTCTGTGCTTCGAGATTCTTGATGCTTGTTTCAGATTCCATCTCTTCTGACTGAAATAAACAGCGAGGAGATGAGAAATCCGTCATGTGAACCTGTTATGCAATGTGTATGAATGCAATGTATATGCAATGAATGAAATGTATATGCAATGAATGAAATGTATATGCAATGTTTTCAAGGATCTTAGAGTTTAGATTTGTTAAAACAAAAGAAAAACAAACATTTGTTAGTTAAACAATTTACTATTATTTTTTTCTTCTTTTTCTTTTTCTTTGCCTCATTCGGGCTTACAAAACAGAAATAAATAAAGAAAATGAAGGATCCCTCAGGTCTCCCATGGACGCTTTCTCTTTGCACCCAGAAATGTGTTGATCTGCTGCTCTTCTTGGAGTTGTCCGGTGAGCTCCAATAATCTTCTCTCATAATCTTGACAGTGTGCTTTGAAGGTGTCTCTTTCCTCTCTTAGTTGAACCCAAGATTTTTGCAACTCTTCCAGGTCAGTTGGCATATCCGGATGTAGAATAACTTGAGGTTCGTCTCCTTCGACTTCTGGCTCAATAGTCACAGGTAGAATAGCGGGATATGGCATGATGAGTTTCTGAGCATGAGCCCAAACCCATCTGAGGTAAGGTTCCATAGGAATAGAATTCCATTGTCCCAAAGTTTTGCTTTCTATTCTATAGACACTGCCCCACGCATGTATGAACCTTCGTCGATGTCTGTGGGAATCATCCTCGTAATCAAACACAATGCCACGGATAATCATGTCGTGAGGACCGTTTCCCCTTGCATATCCGAATTGGCGTAAAGCTAAAGAGGGATTGTAAGTGATGCCCCCTTTGATGCCAAGTAGTGGCACATTAGGGTACTCTCCACAATGATCAATGATAGTAATGTCTCTTTGAAAGAAGTTGTTCCACCAGATATCTGAATGAGACAAAGACATAATCCTGCGAGACCATTGCATTCTTTGTTCATTTCTTAACACTGATCGGGGAAGATGAAATGTAAACCACCTAGCCAGTAGTGGTATACAGCACATGAGAGTTCCTTGTTTCTTCATGGTACGAGTGTGTAGAGAATGTAGAATGTCTCCCAGCAATGTTGGTACCGGGTTACGGGTTAGGAAAAGGTTGATGATGTGCACACTTATGAATTGGTCGGGATTAGGGAATAAAACCAACCCATAGATCAAAAGAGCCACAACCTCCTCAAAAGCTGGGTAACTTTTGTTTTCTAGTAGTAATCGAGCCTTTTCCATTAAGAACTTAGCAAGCAAACCCTTAACTCCACTCTTTGTTTCCCAATTGGACTCGATTTCTGACTTTCGCAAATGTAAAGCAGCAACAATGATTTCAGGTTTTGGAATCCTTTCTAAACCAGTGAAAGGTAGTTGATTTCGAACAGGTAATCCAATTAGTTCAGAGAACTCTTCCAAGGTGGGTACCAACTGGTAATCAGGAAAGGTGAAGCAATGATGTTCGGGATCAAAGAACTGGAACAGGATCCGTATCATGTCTTCTTCAAATTTTGAGGTAACCAAATGGAGTAGGTGACCGTGCTTTTCGGTGAATTGAACATTCCTGGGGAATTCTGATACTAAGTTTTTCAGTTCAGATGGCACCGTTGAGATGTTGATTCGGATGTAATCTCTGGTGGCGGGAGCCATTACCTGCAATAACAAAACAAAGGTAAACTCTTTGATCCTTGAAATGATTAGTGAAAAAATGATATGCTTATGATGCTTATGATGTTTATGATGTTATGATGTCAAACATGTGGCACACACAAACAAATCAAACAAAAGCCTTAAGTTTGCATGAAGCTGATAGGTGATACCCTCCCCACTGAAGTTGAGATGGTTAAAACCTGTCCTAGAATAGTATTCGAGTTCTATGATCCTTGGAGGTAACATCTTAATACGGCGCTCGGACGGCCGATCAAAATATTCCTCGAGGATAACTAACTTCGATCAATTTCAAAGCTAGCCACTTAATAGGCCACAAGTCAAGTTCAACTAAAAGGTTCTAAGACAAATTAGTGTTTAATGATATTTCGGAAGCCTAATATACTCCTTGATCGTTTTCAAGGGACATCAGTATAAACCAAAGTATCGCACTAACGGTGACTACCAGATCAACCGTATCGGTACATGCCGTACAGTTTCCTTGGTCTATTGTCACATACTTAAGGTATCTCAAGATTCGGGTTAGAATCTTTCACACAAGCAAAATACCCAAACAAACCTTTGAAAAATAGAGCAATCAAGCCAAACAATTGAAAACATCGAAGTGATCTATTCTCTACAGGTAACCCCTTTTGAAAACATTTTGTTTTTAGAAAGTAAATCCCCAGCAGAGTCGCCAGTTCTGTCGTCCTCGGTTTTTTGCCATACCTCTCGCAGAGAGATACGCGAACTGACTCTTTTTTGTTTCTGCTTTTGTATTTTTGAAAATCAGAGAGTCGCCACCGAC
The DNA here is from genome assembly GCF_029867415.1 of Vicia villosa. Classification (NCBI taxonomy): domain Eukaryota; kingdom Viridiplantae; phylum Streptophyta; class Magnoliopsida; order Fabales; family Fabaceae; genus Vicia; species Vicia villosa. Next base: position 49,165 of record NW_026706718.1, on the reverse strand, counting down.
CTTTTATTTTATCCAATTAAGGAAAGGTTTATAAAAGAAACAGAAAAAAGACCTTTAAGAAATTCTGGGTAAGGGGGTAGGTTATACAAAGGGAAGATGTTAGCACCCTTTGTATCCATGGTTATCCATGGGCTCTTTAATTTGCTTAGCTCATTTGTTTTCAATTACTTTTCTATTGCCTTGAAATGCTCGTATGTGGTTTCAAATACCTTTGTAAATTGACTTTGTAATGATCCTTGTGCGGATGTATACAAAGTGTTTTTATCTTTCAAAAGATGTTTTGAAAAAAGAACGTTAACTTCGTAATGATCCTTGTTTGGATATATACAAAGTATTGTCTTTTTGAAAGTTTTATTTTGAAAAACAATGATATATGAGAGATTTGTTTGTTTTGATTTGAGCAAGCAAATTAGGAGGTCTACCCTGAGTTGTAAGGTCTTTATCCTATTTCCTTTAAAAATCTATCCTTTCACCGGATATAAACAAAAGTTCGGTTTTGTACTCGAAACAGTAGAATTTGATTTTTTGATTTTGAAAAGAATGAGAAAAGGGATTACCTTAAGAGGTGCAAGTGTGATTGTGTTTAGATTCAGATATTTTATCTTTGAAGTTAGTGATCTAACGATTCAATTTTTATCTTTGACATACACGCAGTTTATATGTGCTGGAATTTAAAATGCGGAAATGTAAAATGCGGAAAGTAAATCTACGCTATTACATTGATTGTGCAGGAAATGTAAACTACGCTATTTACATGGATTTGACAACCTATACACTTGATCTAGGAATTTAAAGTGCAAGAAAATAAAGAAATGTTTTTTATTTTTTATGATTGATTTTAATTATAATTAATGCATGATTAATTTAATTAAAATGAGGAAAAGATGGAAATAAAATTTAAACCTAAAAAATTAAGTTCAAAATATGTTCAAAATGCTTGCTAATTAATTTTAAAACAAAACTAATTTTTTTGGAATTTTTGAAATTTATTAAGTTAATTAACACATAATTACACAAATAATTAAAACTTAAAGAGAAAATTATTCTAAATATGTATAAAATTAGCCTATGATATATAAACTATATTTAATATAAAGAACAATTTTTTTTATAATTTTTTTGATTGGTTGAAATAATTAAATAGCAAACATATAAATATATATATACTAATTAATTATGCAAAATAGCCTTAATTTAAATAAAATATTAATATTTTTATGTCTAAAAATAAATAAATATTTTATCAGATTAAAACTAAACAATAAAATATTTTTGGTGTTTTGTGATTTGTTGATTTTAATTAAAATGCAAAGTATAGAGATTATTAATTAAAATATGCAGGGGGTGTATTAAGTGAATCTGAAAAAGAACTGAGTTTAGTTCAAAAGATGCATTTGGGCCAGAAACCAGGGGTGTAGAAATCACTTCGTATAGGCCCAGTCCACTTGTTTCTTTTTTTTCTGAATTTGAATTATGTGGGGTCCACGTTTTTAAACCAAAACCAATCATGTTATAACATTTTGCCACGCGAGCCATAGACTTATTGACCAGCCAATAGGAGCGAGGGAGGAAGCCACGCATGCAGTCAACCATGCCCTAGCCTTGTTGACCACCGGAACAGTGTTTTCCGGTTGTCTTCTCCGGCGAGGTGGTTTTCAAAACCTGCGAAATCGTTAGTTTAAACACCAAATGAAGACCCTACCCCCCTAAATCGAGGTCTGGGAATCCATTGGTGAGGTTAGTTTGGACTGAAAGTGCTTGTGTTAAGAGATTCGAAGAGAAACATAAACTCACGGTTGACAATGGCAACCTACGTTCTGGACGTTAGAACTCTCATGCTAGGGTTCAAACCTGACCTAATGATTGTTACAAACTCAACCATAACCATTAGACATGATAACAACACATAAAATGAGAGTTTGAAATTAATGAAAGTTTACCAAATCGGAGAGTGAGAGAACTCGAGTTTCAGGCCTCTATGAACTTGGTTATGGATCTGAACTTGCTCAAATAAGTTCCAGGAAGTGATTTATGGACTTAGTTTGCTTTGAAACTAGCTGCAAATTTAAATACGGATTTTGAAGTTTCTTTGATTATTTTTGAAATGTGAAGTGAGTTTATGCTATATCTTGCTCTATTTCGTGTCTCTCTCTTACATTGATGAAGTATGCTACCTAATTTATAAGCTACATGGTGCTTAAAAACAAAGCTAAAAGCATTGATGAGCTTTGTTGAAACTTTGATTTTTAAATATTAAAAATCTTTGAAAATTTGACCAAGTCTTGCTCCTCTTCACTTCTCTTGCCTTGTACTTCCTCTTGTTGCAGAAAGTTGAAGATTCTTTGGTGAGTCATGCTTAGAAATTAAGCTATGCATTATCCTTCCATTTTCCTTTTTCAATTTAATCTTAATTATGATAAAATCAAATCAAAAATGGAACAAAAATGATGTGGGCTTTGTATTGGTCGTGGGAGGCCCATTATATCATGGTAAACATGTTTGAACTATGAAAACTTGGCCCCATTTGGAAAAAATACATTTTTGATCAATGTTGGTTTTATGCATTTTCCCAAAATTTAGCCAACTTCAACAAGGTGTAAATCCCTCAATTTTTGTCATATGAAGGAGATCTTGCACTTTTTGGAAACCTCAAAGAGTCCTCTAACCAATGTCTTTGGTCTCATGTCAAAATGATTTTTGATGCTCCTTGTGTGTCCTTTTGAAAAAAAGTGTCTTTTTGTTGACTTTGAAAATGACCTGTAATGTTTTGGTTCATATTTTTCAAATGGTGAATCAAATGGTCATGGGACCAATTGCATTTGAAAGATAATTGAATTTCCTTCACAATGAGATTTGGTTTGAATTTTTTGGATGAAGGATGAGAGAGTTATGACCAGTCAAAGTTCAGTTGACTTTTTACGAGAAAACCCTAATTTTGAATCTTAGGGTTTTGTTGATTTTTGATCTTTTCTTGATGAATTATGATCATCCAATAATCAAATGATGAATCCTTTGACAAAATATGGATGTTGACAAAAAATTTCATTTTTGACTGTCTGTTGACTTTTTGGGTCAAACGGGTCGTCTGTTGACTGTTTGAGTTGCTGACTGTGCGTCTGAGCGAATTGAAGTTTGAAAATTTGTATGGTGGTACTTTGAGATATATGGAGGTCCATGAAATCCATTTGAGGTCTCAAAAACTTGTTTCTCCTGAAAAAACAATAAACCCTAATTAGGGACTGTTTGTGTAGGAGACAGTTAAGCGTACCTGATTTTTGTGCAGTGTTGAGTCTCTGCTAATCATGTGATATTCAGAAGACTTCTAGGACAAAAATCTTGGAATTTTGAAATGCAGAAGTTTGATTTGATTGATGGCACAAAACACGGAGAATTGCACTGTCAGTGGTTTGACTGTCAACTGACTGTTCAGGTATTAATGTAGCAGTTCGAGTGAAAAATAAACAGTCAAAGTTAATTTTCTTTTTGTTGTTTTTGTTTTATGTGAAAGATGAAAGTTTATTTACATGACTTGTTAAAAACACAGACATAATAAATAACTAATATTTACTGTACGCGAGCAAAATTACCGATAACCCTGAAAATCATTTAATGCACAGAAAAATAAATATTTGACTGGAAGAAAACACACAAAATATTATCTGAATAATTAAGCAACAGTATGACAAATAGTACAACATTTAATACTGACATTACAAACATTACATACTATAATGAACGGTACGACGAGTAAACGGTACATTTAAGAAAATAAGAGATACGGCAAACTTTAAGAATGACGATTAATAACCCATGCTATGAACAATAACATGTAGATGATTGGGAGTGTCAACATCCCAGGTCCACATTTTTCAGGACTATGCAGACAGAAGAAGGACATGATCACCGTAGCAATGGTGATGACCATAAGAAAACACGTTTCCATCCGCTTCGCCATTTTGCCGGGGAAGAAGAGAGAATGAATATGAAGTAGAAATTTGAGAGATGAGTTAGAATTTGATGTGAGATTTTATGGAAAAAATGAGAGGTATTTATAGAATGAAAAGAAGGATAGAGACGTTGGGGAATGAAGTGATTCCGTACAAAAGCAAAATTTGAGTGGAAGTAAGATTTGAAAGAAAGTGTATGATAGTGTTGGGAAAAAGAGATATGTATAGAATAAAGTTAAAATTTGATTTTTGAAAAAGAGATTTGAAAAGAGATTTTGAAAATAACGGAATATAGTACAAAAGTTAGTGGGAAACAAAAATTAATAATAATTTACTTGTTACCAGTACAGTCTGAATCCCGGAATCTGCACCTGCAAAAGATTTATCTCTGTACCAATTGCGTCAGTACTACTTATCTGTAAATAAATATCAAATAAATAGCGTGTGTGAAGTAATAAACAGTAACTGGCGTTTGTGTAAGAATAAATTCAACAGCGAGCCAAAATACTGTATAAGAAAAATTCTAAAAATCAAGTATTCATAAATCAGGATGTGAAAATCCAAGATTATATGAAACTCTTAATTTTTAGATTGAAGTTTTCTTGAAAAAAGATGCGGGCAAATTTTGGGGTATAACATACTCTATCATAAATTTCTATCCTTAATTCCAAAAGGGACAGACAATGTCTCATATAGAGACATTTTCAAAAAAAATCTTAAAAGGAATGGAAGAACTTATAAATCTACTTTTATTTTCATTAAATTCAACACACCCCCTCAACTCTTGGTAATTCTCTTCTCACCACACTAATTATATAAAAATCATATTTTCATCCCAAAGTCTCAATTTCCTCTAATTCTCTATTAATTTAATTATTATAAAAATTCTAATAATTCTACTAAAACCCAATAATTTCCAAAAATCAAAAAATCAAAAAAAATCAAATAAAGCACCTCAACACTCAAATAAAATTAATAGAAATTAAAGCTGAGATGTTACAAAGATCGTTGCGGCAAAAATCTTGGAGCTCTTTGGTTCTGACAGGTGAACGGATTCAAAGTTGAGTGGAGATCGGGGAAATATGCATCCTAGTGACTTGTGTTCAATAGTAGAAGAATCAAGATTTAGATATGAGTTGCTTAATAGTTGAATTAAGTTTTTAGTTTGTCTATGATTATCTGTTGTAACTAAATGACACATGTGATTCTCAAAATTATGGAAGACTAACAATTTTCAATGATTCGTCATTTGAAACTGTATTAAGTGCAAGCGGGGACCACACACCAAACCTCGATATAAATATTGGTGCACAATTCTCATAATTGATTTCTTTTAAAGTTTTGTATAGTTTGCATGTTCATAGAATTTAACATTTTGTAGAATTATATGTTATTAGATTTATCGTTCATAGTACTTTGATGTTTAAACTTAAATTTACATTAGATCTTGTATGCTAAACATTCTTTCTATTAATTATATTTATATAAACTTATAATAGTATATTTGTAATTCAATTAATAAAATTTCATTCAAAAACATCTCTTAGTTATTTGAATTCAATAAATAATAGGTGAACTCCATTCCAAATACATACTTTTGTAAAATTTCCACTTTTGCAGATTTTGAAAATCTTTTTTATTTTTTCATTAAAGTCGGACTTTTTAAAAGAATTCTTTTATTACATTAAACATGCTTCTCATTTCTTTGAGATACTCGTCAAGGTATAAAGGTTTTGAAGTGTAATTCATGTGATGAAGGTGTCATTTAGGTTACTTGTGAACCAAATATAACCAATTAATTAAGTCGGTTAGGTTGTTGGACGTAAATAGTAGTTATAAGTTTGGTTAGTAATGCATAAATAATCTTCTTATGATCATTAACAATATAAGTTGATATGAAAAATACACAAATTAATTTCGATTTCTCTCTTACATGATGGAAGAAACGAGAATATTATGAAAAGATTGAGTTCACAACTTTGATTGCTATACATTAAAATTCAAGTTCAAATTTTAAATTCTAACAAGTAATATTTTTTATGTAAATCTCAAATTTTTAATGAATTTTAATTTACAAATAATGTAAGTTTTATTTTGTTGAATACCCTTTCGTAAAACTTTTACGAATTAGTTTTAAATTATGCAAATTTGTTGATTAACAATGATTCGACATAAGGTATGAAAAATAATATTTAGGATTCAATCAAAATAATAACAATATTTAAGAAAATTTAGAAATGTGTGGAAGTGAGAAGGTGAGGGCTATGTTTAGTTTTTTGTAAGTAAAGTATGAGATGATTTGTCTTTTCTCAACTAATTTTATCATCCCAATAAATTGAGTGCTTAAAAAAAATTAGAGAATATAAAACTAAGTAAATATGATATTGGAGCCCGTTAGATATTGGGCCAATCTTTAAAATAATAAGGGGGTTCGAAAATTAACATCACCAGAAAATGAAAGTTAAAAAATAATAAAAGTGGAAAATCGTCAACTGCAGGATTCGAACCTGCGCAGGCATAGCCCAACAGATTTCGAGTCTGTCTCCTTAACCACTCGGACAAATTGACGTTTTGATGTTAGTCGTGCTCAATATATTATCTTATACCATAAATACTTTATCTTCATTTAATAGACCAAATTATAGCAATACCACAATCTAATATTATTGGAGTTTCACTTTGCACAAATTTTTAACTTGTATTAGAGTTTCACATTGTTCAAAAATTGTTTACGTTTTCAGAAATTTTCGGCAGTTTTCGTTTTTGAAAGTTCAAGTTTTCGAATTGTTAGATGAGTAAATACAGTTTTCCGATGTTCAAGTTTTCGAATTGTTAGATGAGTAAATACAGTTTTCCGATGTTCAAGTTTTCGAATTGTTGGATATATAAATACAGCTGAAAACCATCAAACTTAACCAATCACAATTAACACTTGTATTATTTAAAATCTTTATTTTACATTTTCAAAAATTATCAGTTTAATCACTTCCAAGATCATATTCATATTATTCAATTAAAAGTTTCATATTTATATATTAAATTAAACTTTAATATTCCTAAAACTGACTTAACATCATTAATTATTTTTTTCTAAGTCCCGGATTATTTGGATTGTGTAAGCTTAATGAAGCATTTGTTAACTTAATTCCTCACAGAAATGGTTTCTTTCTTGTCAAGTAACAGCAGCTGGAATTCTTAGTAACTTATGTATCTAAATTTGTATTCCTTCTTATGAAACAACTCAATGTATTTTACCTTAGCCACCCTTATGTATCTTTCATATCCAAAATATAGAATTACACTTACAAACACACATCATAGACAACAATGTCTAACTCATTACAAGTTCTATTTGCAGTTTTTCAGGAATTATTACAACAGAATAGAAACAAACAGATTCTAAGTCACACATAGCATTGGCGCATTTACATTGCAACTAGAAAGTTCATCTGACTCGTCCATAAGGCAATGGTCGACTTTATTTTATTCCACGTTGACATCACTCTTTCCATATCGCAAAATGAATGTCTACCCTTCGCTTCCACCCGAACAGTACTAAGGTATGATGCTTTGGTGCAAATTTTGGGTGCATCAGTGCCTTGATAAGCTTTACAGATATAACTAATGAAGTTTTCAAAATCCTGCAACAAATGAAAGTTGTGAATTCATGTGTTTTCCATGACATTGCATCGTGAAAATGTCAAGCACAGAAATAAGGCGTATGTTAGACTCGGACTAACCTCGTAGAGTGGTTTTCCATCCACAACTACCCATGGAACATACTCGTGAGGAGGCTGTAGAGCATTTGTTTCATTTGCTAACTTTAGGTCCAACTGCATGAAAATCGTAATAGCTATTTGTGAGATAAAAAAGTTCGGCCAAATAATGGTTTATAGACTCAAAACTGACATTTTCGAGATTATCATAGTGATATAGACTCGTGTTAAGAAGCAATAATTTGGCAGATCTATAGTATCTTTTTGTACTAGTTGCAAACACTTATCACCAATGCCACACTGCTTTAGAATTCTTTCGGAAATTAAAACCAGAGAAAATTCTCTCATTGCACTTGGCATAAGTACCGAGACTCAATTATACATTATTCTTCTGGGTTCCAGACCCAGTGTCAATTATACTAACCTCGTTTCCGCGTTCACTACGATAACAATCATTGACAGATGATGAATCCAGACCCAGTTTCTCATAACAAGATTCCCATTGTTTGCGCTTACCCTGAAGCGCAAGATCCTCAATACAATAGATGAAAGAGAAATGCTTGTTCTGCAAAACGAAAAGAATCATATAAGTAAAACACTAATAACAAAGAAACACATTATAATGAACCAAAAGAAATATCAGATTAAGAAATCTCTGCAACATTAAATTAACCAGAAAAGTTATTTAAAAAGTATTCTTAAACAATTAACTACACATTAGTTTGCATGCAAAAGAAAAGATAGATAAAGTGACAAAGAACATATTCTAAAATCATTTCCAATATTTATCTGGCCGTGAATAGACAATAACCTACTATAAAAACCTAATTACGCTCTTATAATAGCTTATCATATAAGTGCTTATGTGGCCGCTTTTTCTATAACAAAAGATAAAATAAATAAAGTCAATCAGTTTTTTATGACCTATAATATGTTCTCCAAATAATAGTCTCACAAGTCCTTGTCACAATAGATAAATTCAAATAAGTTAACCCAAACAAGTCATAAGTTTATAGTTAAATATGTTTGGATTTCATCCCAAAAGCTATCTCAAAGAGCATATTTATATATTCAATAGCCTAAGTAATGTGGAACTCCAAACAAATATGTTTGGTTTAGTTTTTGGAAGAGGCAAAAGCAATTATAGGTGTAGAATTGATTTTAAGGTGTTTGGTTCTTTTAAAATAAAATTAGTATGTGTTTAGTTTGGCGGTAGACATAATTGATTTTGACATAATTGAGTTTGGTAGAATTTATTTTAACGAAATTAAGTTTAGCAAAATTGATTTATGTAAAAGTGAGATGAACAACAAATTTCACTGTAAAAATCAAGTTTAAATTCAAAAGCTACAAATTCCAGCTTTAATCAATTCTAAAGATAGAATCAATTCCACTTTAGAACCAAACACCTCAAAACCACTTTAGAATCAATTCTACACTTTTAGAATTGTTTTTGCCTCTTCCAAAAACCAAACCAAACATGTTATTAATTTTGTATCTAGAACTGATTCTACTTAAAGCTAAAATTTGTAGCTTTTGAATTTAAAAGCGATTTTTACATTGAAATTTATTAATCATCTCAATTTTGCATAAAGTTATCAAAACATAAACCACCTTACATTCAACTCACTTCTAACCAAAATCAATTTATCAGAATCAATTAACTTAAAATCAATTTTTTTCACCGCAGAACCAAACATAACTCAAATACAACTTCAACACAAATAAGTATAATTGAGAAAACAATACAAAAAGAAACATGCATGTTAATTTCCCGTTAATTTATTCCATCGTTTTCTTCAATAACAAAAGAGGCAAAGCAATAATTTGTTACCAATTGAGGCCAGATATCAATAGCACACGCTTCAACCGTATTCAGCAAACACTCATTTGGACCATGCTGCAATTTTTCATCAATTAATTAACAATCAAATCAGATATATAGAAAATTGAAGAAGATGGAAAATTACCTGGCAATCAAAGGTTTTGTCACCATTGAGTTTAGCATTACCCCAAGGAACGAGTTTAAGATCAACAATGGAGAGAAGATCGTGATGGAAGATTTGGGGAAGATAATTGACGATGAAATCAGCGCTGAAAGGGCACAAACTTTCGTAGTATAATTCAAGAGAAACCTTGTTGTTGTGAGATTGTGAGGGAGAAAAGAAGGAAAGGAATAAGATGAGAGAAAGAGAAAAGGTGTTGGAAGAAAGCATGGTTGCTGAATCTCAAAGGAAGTAAAGTAAGTAGTTGAGTTGGATTTAAGAACAATAAAGAAATGAAAGTATGATTTGCATGCGAGGTAGGACCCAGCATTAAACACCTGGACTAGATTTTTTTCTTGTTTTGTCGTGTTTATGAGGTGTGAACTGTGAACCACACGGGATACCGTTAGAACAAGTTAATATATTTTATTTTTAGTTTTTATGATATTTTTGCTCAACAGTTCTTTTGGTTCATAAATAAATTTATAAGAGAATGAAAATGATATTTGAATATCTAAGAAATGACGCGCCTTTCTTTTTAAATAATAGGAACGATTCTTAAAAGAAATCATGGAATGAGGCGTGAATTGCAGTCAACCATTAGATTACATCTAGATGATCAGCAAAATTCCAACAGGCAGAATTACTTGTTTCATGGAAAATAGAGATCTACATGTTCTGTGCGTTTTATTACTTTTGCTTTACCATTGGGCCTTTTGTCTTGGCCATGTGGCGAGTCTGGCGACCATGAACTGTTGCCTTCTAAGTCCTTTTCTCTACTTTGTAGGAGGATGATTTGTCATACGTGCTCTACCATCATCAAAGCTTGCTTGACTAGAGATCATCAAAGATTTCACTAAACGCTGCTTGACATTAGGTTTTGTCTTGAGATCGGTTTTGACATTTTGATCTCACAAACAAAACATTTTGATCTTGATAGCTGATGAAGACATCACATCATAGTGTTGCGGGGGTAGATTGGGGCGTCGATGAAAGGGTCTTTATGACACAATCAATAATTTAATTCATCAACATCAAAACCATCGTGGTTATCTCTCCGTTGCAGACAAATATATTTGTAAGCACATAGATCTACATCCAAGACTCAAAACATCAAGACTAATCATGTTAGGTCTGATTTCTTTAAGGTAAACCTCTAGATTCTTTGAGACATATTATGATAGCGTGAAGCATTTCAAGGATCGCTAATTTCTGGTTACTCTCTTTAATAAAGAAGCTCGTCTAAATATATGTAAAATAGAACTTGGGCCCTTATATATGTGTACAAATTTATTTTGCAAGTTTTTGAGTCAGAATCATTTCTTGACAGGGAATAAGTCTTATGTTTACATAGAGGATGACCTATGCCAAAAAGAGCTATACTTGAAGAAGTAGTTGGTGGCCTTTTACAAGGAGCTTGATTATGTCGACGATATCATTCATCCTCTTACAGCATCAATGAAACATATGAAAAATGTTCATTAAGACCTGATGGTTGGGGGATGTTAGAACTGAGAGGAAACCTATATCTCGTAAATGATATAGAAATCTTACTACTCTTCACTTTGCTTGAATAATTCCTTTTCTGAAGTCTCCTTTATTAGTTATGCAGATATGATGAAGAGTGAGAAAACAATGAGACAGATGAAAAAGGATTTTTCATATACCTATCCCCTGAGGGCATTTCAAATACTCTGTCTACTGAGGGAGCTTCTACTTCTAGAAATTGTATCAGACCGGTTGGTCTGATTATTCGTTCCCCAACACAAGTGGAAGTCGCTTGGGCCGTGATGGGCTATGCTCTAAACTCATTGCAGCCTAAGGGTAAGGAAATTATGGTTCCCAACTGTGAACTTCAAGGACTTTGGTTAGAAAGGTCGTTTATTAAGCGTCCCCAACTAAGGTTCGTTTTGGAGCATGTATCGCCTCTAATTAGGTTGCCTCACATGCTGCTGGCTTGCTTAGCCCATGGACGTTTAGGGAGTTTCAATTTCTATCTCCGACGAAGATTATTCTTATTTCTCAAAAAATGTCTAAATAAACTTGCATGGGGGAGTTATCGGATTTGGCATATCACACTTTTCTGGCATCTATCGTCTTGGCCTTTGTAGTTGTCAGGCAAGGGGAGTCTTCCTTCCCAACCGTCTTTAGAGGAAGAAGGAGATGCTCAAAGGGAAATTCAATGTCCTTACCGTTTGTTAGGCAAGTGATTTCAAACACAACAGGGGGTGTTCTGGTATTCAAAATTCGTGATTAAATTTAAAGTTTTGTTACTTAAAAAATGAATTGTGTTAGTATTTTTTTTTTAAATCTGAGTAAAACGAATAGCGGAAAATAAAAATGGTAACTTAAATAGAAAAAAATTAAGAGATAAGGGTTTACAAAGATGGCACCAGTGATTTATCCAGGTTCGACCCAACATTGGCCTACTCTTGTCCCCAAGAGATCTTCTTGAGATTTTGACTATAAACTTTATCTTTTACAGGTTATGCCCGTGAACCTTCGATACAAATAGATCTAGAGATTTTACAATGGCTTATCCCCAACCAAAAAGAAAGCTTTTACCTAGTTTGAGCTAAAGAATCGATTAGAGATTTTTCAGGCTAATCTTAATAAACAAATAAAAATTTTCTAAGCTAAGTTCTAGAACTAAACAGGGACTTTAAGATTGGTTAATCTCGAGCACCAAACTCGATTTCGCAAGAATATCACACTCTTGAGATTAATAACAAATGCATGACACCAATATAAATTCTTCCTCACAATTAGTTTTCACTCACAAGGCACCAAGGCAACTTTGGTGAAAAGAAAATAATTTTAGAGAGATAAATTCTAAAGAAATAGATAAATTCAGAATTCTAGTGTGAAATGAAGAGGAGAGACGCCTCCTTTATTTAGGAGCTGAATTGGCTAAAAAAAGAAATGATACATGGGCAAAATTAATTGTCAAATCGATTATATGACCTACATAATCAATTATTTGAGCCCACTTTGGAAAGTTTTGATAAAGATCCATTACCAATCATTAGGACATTGTCATAATATATTATATAATCGATTTTTATTCTTCCAATAGATTGGCTATAGGACCCAATTGATTAGATAGTTCAAAAAAACTTTAAATGAAACTGATAGTTTCCTTATCAACTGGATAAGGTTTGCAAACATTTTTTAGGTGTTTTGTTAGTTAAGAAAGATGTTTAAAAAGTCTTTTAAGTCCTTGCGTGAGAGTTATCTTAGTATCTTAGGAGTTATTATCCTACTTTCACAAGGCTTTGGTCACTCAGACAGACACGGTCAAATGGGCTTTCACACTTCCTCTCTTTCACAAATTCGAGGCTTTCAAGATTATTTGTCAGATACATCGATCACATAGTCTCTTACTTGATGAGGCTTGAGATGTCTTCAAGTTCGGTCACCATCATCAAAGAGCTGGAAAATCATTACCACTGAGTTTAGTAATCATTGGTGTTATCATCATCAAAACTTTAGGAAGGTTCTCAGCAGGATCATCAGTTGCATACATGTAAGCACATAAATCCACATTGTAAGGGAAAATAGCTGTTTAGAACATATTCGGGCATAAAATTCCCCATTTGCGTGTATATAGGTTATTGTGGAACCTATCGGATATTTCAACACTTTGATCGAGAAGGTGAAGCCATTTGCTCAAGAAGTGATTGGGATATGCAAAATTATTAGAAGAGAGTTACTCTATTACTCGGGATTCTTTCAAGAGTGCCTTGAAGCAGGTGGATCCTTTTTATCCCATTGGGTCAATCTCTCGAGACTAATTTCGTCTTAACCATGCAATTGAATACGATAAAGTGGTTTCCTTGGTGGATTATCTAGATAGTTTTTTTAATTGACCATTATGCTGGTACCCAACATGTGGCTTTATTGTTCCTGTCTTGCAATGTATATTTCAATTTTATTACTTACCATTGTTTTTACCTACTTAAGTGATATTGCTTTTGGTCCCGAGTTCGTTCCTCTAGGACACCTTGTCCTCTAAGATCATGCTTGAAGTTTTATTTGAAATATCTAGGGACCATGCCCAACCAAGGGTCGATACTCTTCTCTGCCCCAAGGTGAAAACATGATTTATGCTCGACATATTATGAACTCTTCGCTGCCTCTAGAGTGGTTAGCTACCAAGAGAGGGGTGATTCTGTATTTGCCACTTTGTGGCCCGCTTTCTTTGTGTGTGTGTGTGTGTGTGTGTGTGTGTGTGTGTGTGTGTGTGTGTGTGTGTGTGTTGGCATTGTCGATAATCCTTCTGGGAGGTCAGTCTTTCTGGTGTTGGACGAGAGGATATGCAACTTTTTTGACAACTGCACGGTTCCGTTCTATGAGTGTTTGTTCACAAGAATAGGATTCTGACTGTCTTTTTCTGAATTTTAGGTAGCAGTCCTAAAACATTTAAAAGTTGTTCCTTCCCAGATTCATCCGAGATCTTTGATGTATATACGGGAATTTCAATTGTGTCGACGCATATTTCCTTGGATAACTTCCGTAATCAGGGACTCATTTACTTTTATTCGGTCCACCAGTGGTTCTACTCCTTTACTCAAGATTTGGGCAATTTTTTGTGACGGTTTTTATTGGTGAAGCCCATTACTTTCACGACTCTCTTTTTTTTTTACTTCTACAACACAAGAAACTTGATATTCTTACTCGTTTTTTCTTATCCACTCTCTTAGAAATAGTTTCATGTGATTAAAACTATTTTTGTGTTGAACGAGCGAAATACTAAAGTAAGAGTTATGTAATTATTGTTTCAATTAGATTGTGCTATAATTGTAACTCAAGAGTATCATTCTCTCGTAACATTGATGTTGCTTGCAAGCTAAACCTGAATAAAAGTTTGGTGTAAGAAGATTTTGTAAGTTTGGTGTAAGAAGGTTTTGTATTCAACCCGAAATAAAAGCTCAAGTTGATAAATGAACTCTCAATGGGCAATCCTTAGAAACTAAAGTAGACTGTATGGTTTAAGGCCAAATTAGTACAAATTCTAGTGTGCACTTTCCTACCGGTTCGCTTTTACTTTTCTTTTTTATTTATTTTTTTACGTTTAAATCTCTGTTTCATCTCTCTTCTTAAAATTGATCAAGTAAAATCGATTATTTTTCATTGAAAAATTTTAAAAACCATTTTTCACAATTCATTCTTCCTCGTCCTCATGTCTTTGAATTCACTTGATAACAATGTACAGTGATGGTGAAGTAAAATTTGATTAGGCTAAAAAATTTGTTGCCAAAACTAACTATAGTCTATAGTTACTGATAATTTTTTTTATACAATATTTTTAATTTTTAATTATAGACAATATGAATTAGAGTCTGGCAATTTGATATATTTCAATCATACTATTAATTATTATATCTAAAATATTAAAAAAAATTCTAATTGAAATTGAACCAATTTATTTTACGGACACATATCTCATAAGACCGGCACACTTGGTGTGGGTTTTTTTTTTTGGCAACATGTGATGTGAAGGGGTTATACTATATCTCCCATAGATGTAGATGAATTAGGTATGTGAACCAAATAACATTGCACACTTAATAGCAAATTGTTGAATCTAACCATATAGCAAGCTTTGATTTGATGGTTGTGAACTTGGAAGATTTATGATTTAGTTTCCACTCATTGTAATTCTACAACACTACTAATTTTATTAGAATATTTTTTACTAGCAATTTAATAGTTGAAATTTCAACCTGTAAAGATATTAACAATTCTAAAGACAAAATCAATTTTAATCTAAATATCAATTTTTGTAAAAGATGTAACCAAATGTATACATAAAGCTAAGAAAGAACTACTAACTGGTAACAAGTTCTTATTACAGAATGTTCTTATTCTAAGTCACACAGCATTGACATGTTTAAATTGCACCTGCAAGATTCATCCATGAGGCAACGGTTGACCTTATTTGATTCCATGTTGGCATTACTTTTTCCATAACACAAAATGAATGCTTTGCTTTTGCTTCCACTTCTCCAACATTACTGATGTATGATGTTTGGGCGCAGCTTTTCGGTGCATCAGTGCCTTTATAAGCCTTACAGATATAACTTATGAAGTCTCTATAATCCTGCAGCAAGAGCAAAAGAAATTTGCAAATTCATGAGTTCCGGGACTTAAAACGTTCACACTTTATCATTTGCCTTGGATCTCCGTATGTGTTGGGCCGGCCCTGATTAGAGATATAAAATTTCTGTGTTGGACCAGCCTGGCCCTGATTAGAGGTATAACATTTTGAAAATTTAAAACCAGGTATAAGTTAAGCTGGAAACTGAATTGCAAGACTTACATCGTAGAGAGGTTCTCCATCGACAACTACCCATGGAACGTAAGTGTGAGGAGGCTGTAGAGCATTTGTTTCATCTGCATGCTTTAGATGCAACTGCATAGATGATATTCGTTACGTGTGAGAGAGAAAAATCGGCCAAACAATGGTATATAGACTCAAAAGCTTATCTGTCATATGACTTGATCATCTCTATTTACCATCAAGATAGACTTTGTTATCATTTTTCATAAATACTGAAAAGGACTTTTCAAGATTATCATGAAAAAAGAGTCGGGTTATCACACGGATTTGGAATTACGAGGAAAATCAAAACCAGAGGAAGTTCAGTTATGCAGGCTTTAGAATTGGATTAAATGCTACTTCATTAGCTAGGCATGATTTGCAGTAGACAAAGCATCATAATGCTAGATAAAAGCATTGTCCCTAGCAAAAGATTAACTGTCACAATTTTGCTTGAGATGGTAATTGTTCCTGAAAAAATTTCAATAGTGACATATAGACTTAACTTTGTTACTGTGTGTGGATAACATTTTGGCGAGAACGTGGTTTTTAAGGACAAAAGCTAAGTCCGTGTTTGGAAATGATGTATATCACCGCTACCGCACGTTTATACCTTCTCCAAGGTGACTTTTCAGAAGCTACAAAAGGTAGCTTTTATACAACGTGCGGTCACACCGTGAAAAACTGAAAATACCAAACATAGGCTAAATCAGAGAAAAAAACTAACCTCTTTTCCATGCTCACTGCGATAACAATCATTGACAGCTGATGAATCCAGACCCAGTTTCTCATAACAAGATTCCCACTCTGTGCGCCTACCCTGATGCGCCAGATTCTCAACACAATATATGAAAGGAAAATGCTTGTTCTGTAAAATGGCAAGAAACTTATAAGTAAAATACTTGTAACAATGAAATACATGCAAAGCATTGATATAATAAACCAAAAGTAAGATCAGATTAAGATATCTATAACATTAGAAAAAAAGTAATACTAATTGTCATATTAATCCTCATCCTAATTAAAAAAAAGTTCCCTTCATTTCAGAAAGCAACATGCATATTAATTTCCAGTAAGCTATAATCGATTCTAGTAAAAAACAATCAAACATATTAAAATCAATTCGAACACGTTCAAAATCAATTATGATGCTCCAAACTAAAACTAAACATTCACAATTTATATTATAGTTTTCCAAAATATTTCCAAAGGGACAAACAAATTATTACCGGTTGAGGCCACGTATCAATAGCACATCCTTCAACCGTATCTAGCAAGCACTCATCTTCACCATGCTGCAATTTTCATCAATCACCAAACTCAAACTAATCAATCAAATAACAAATTACATGCACAACTATAATCAAACAAGATTAAAAATTACCTGGCAAACAATAGTAGAGTTATCTCTGAGTTTAGCATTACCCCAAGGAACAAGCTTAAGGTCAACAATGGATAAAAGGTCCTCCTGTTCGAAGATTTGAGGAAGATAATTAACGATGAAATTGGCGCAGTAAGGGCACAAACTTTCATAGTACAATTCTAGAGAAACCTTGTTGTGAGATTGTGAGGGAGAGAAAAAGGAAGAGAAAGATAGGAATAAGATTAGAGAAAGCGACAAAGTGTTGAGAGAAACCATGGTTGCTGAATCTCAAAGTACTCTACTATGTTTATGTTTTTTATATTAGAGTATTCATTTTCTGTCTTGACTTGATCCATATTACGTGTCAAAGAATCTGGTTCATATTGAGGGTGGATACAATTTAATATTTTTTGGGATCTATTTGGTCCACATGATGTGAAACTAAAAATTATTTTGTTAGAAAATGAAATTATACATTGAATAATATGCCTTTTTATATGATAATTAGTGTAATAATGTTTCGTTCATGAGATATTTATTGGCTTTCAGATTTTTTAATAAAAGTTTTGTCATTTTGCAAAAGTTTTTTTTTTACTCAGTTCTAGGGTCAAATTCCTTCCCGATTGTAATTGTGAAAAATCAAATTGTGGTTCTTCCTACCAAGTTCAGCGTTAATCACCCTAATAAATTTTTAGTTGTTAAGTAATATTGTTCTATAAGATAATAGAAATGTCAACTTTTGGAGAATCTTGGAGAAGAGCGATATATTTAAGGGTGTTTAAAACAGAACCAATTCAATAAAAAATTGTAAATCAAATTTAATAGAAATTACAAAAAAATGCATTTGGTTCGGATACGTTTGGATTAATTTTTAATAAAATTGTGGGGTTCTGTCGGTTTGCGGTTTGTATTTTACAAGTCAAACTAAAACGCATTAAATTACAACAAAAACTTCACTTATCCCACATCCAACCCAAAATCCAAACTTATTACATTTTAACTTTATAATTAAGAACGATTTTCTCTTACTCACACTTAGGGTTTCAGTTTCAACCTTCTCAAATCTCTCCTAGTAGTATCACACATTTTTCTCAACTTCTTTGCCATGTATGTCGCGTCTCTTCTACTATAATCTCTCCCCTCTTATGTTCTTTCATTTTCATCTTCTTATTTTTATGTTATTTTTCTCTCTTCAAAATACATTTTTATCACACCTTTCTTCTCTAAACTCGCATCTTTTCTGTTCTTTCTTTTTCATCTTCTATACTCTCTCTTCTCCTTCATTTTTATGTTTTATTATAATGTTTTAGATATTATTTTATGTTATTATTTTATTTTTTATTTTATTTTTGTCTAATCTGAATTTTGTATATTGAATTAGAAGTTTTTATCTAAATATGATGAGTGTTAGTATTTGGCAAATTTTGTTATTATCTATATATGTATGTATGACTCAATAAAAATCTTATAAAAAATCGAACCAAATTAAAATGTATTGGTTTGGTATGGGTTGGTTCAGTTTTATATCTAAAAGCTAACCGAACTAAACCGGATCTTATATTGAAGTCCTTGATAATTCAAATGCATTGTAGAAGCTTTTGAGACTATTTTGTGAAAAGTAGCTTATTTGAAAAGCACTTCTGAAAATCTAGAAATTCAAAGCTGCGAAGGGAAAATCGATTACCCCTATATGAAAAATTGATTTCCTGAGACATGAAGTGAGCCTTAAAATCTAATTCATCTATATTTTATTCAGGTTGATTTCATGTGGTGAATTCTTGTGAAATATTTGTCATTTTTCTATCCAAATTAGAAAATAATTATGGTATTTTCTTTTGTGTTAAAATTGTTAAGCATGTTATATGTGCTTAATTAACTTGGTAAGACATCATGATTGTCTTAGTGACTTCTTGCGTGTTTCGTTTTAATACACAAATTTTTTTTTTTTGACAGAAACAAACTTAAGGAAACAAAAATATTTAAACTACACATATTTTTTAATGTTATATCTAATTTTGAAGTTCATAATTTAAAGTTTGTATGTTTCTCGTTGGAGTTAGTATAGTTATGTGAGCTTACTTGAGTCTCACTTAATTATTAGATGATAATTAAGATTTTTTTTTTTTTTACTTTTGTGATTTTATTAAACCTTTTGTTTTGAGTTGTTATAAGGTTTAAAATATGTATTCATGAGATCTACTGAATATTCTTGATTTTATTATAATTTTAGTTATTATAGTAAGTTTTAGATAATACAGAGTGAGATTCGTAAACACATAATCACAAGACACAAAAATTAGATGAATAATACATCTGAATGAAAGTTTAGAGATATTTGACCAAATATGACTTAAATTAGGGGTGTTCATTGGTTCGGGTAAATCCGAACCAAATCAGAATCCGAACCAAACCATAGTGTTTGGGTTGAATATTTTTTCAGTTCGGGCAAGAACCGAACCAAACCAATGAAAATTCAATGACAATTGGTTTGGGCATCGGATTTTCAATTTTCTACCCGCAAGCCCACCCAAACCAACCATAATTAATTATCATGAAAATTACTACGAAGCATTCAACTTCAATAAGAAAACAATAAAATGTTGTATGTGGACAAGTTATGCTATTTTAATTTGTTATTAGAAAATTGATAGTGTAATATGATAAATGAACATAAAGTTATGAAACACATTAATTATAATATTAATTCAAGTGACTAGTTATAGATTCAAAAGTCTTAATCTTAGATATTTTTGAATCGATTAGAAAAAAATTTCTAGTATAATATTTAAATTTGAACATTATTAATATTATATTTTTTGTAAAAATAATCCATTTAATTTTAATCAGTTTGGGTATCGGATTCTCTCAAAACCGAAATAAACCGGCAAATAAGATTTGAACCATGGACCTCTTGCTCACACCAATTATGCATTTTCATTAAGCCACTTGTTTTCTTTGTCTCATGATTGCAATGCATATGTATATAATGCATACTGTCAGAAATATTTAAACTTCTGTTTTCTTTTTTATGTAGTATTGTTAACTTTTGATTAAAATTCTAAATAGTAATCTTAAATATAATTAATGAATGATTAAAATATTTGTGTTGATAAAAATTGTGTTGATTATTTTTTGAGATGAAAATTTTTAAAATATTTAAACATATTTTTAAAACGTGATTGGATATTTTAACTATTAATATTTGAAATATTAATAATTGATAAATTCAATAGTTAAAATATGAATAGTATATATATTTAATTATTATTTTTTAAATTTTTAATAAAATAAATAGTTAAAATATTTAATTAACTAATTATTTAATAAACAAAAATGTTGAACTGAGCTATTTATTTTAACTATTTAATAATTAAAATAATTATATGAAATTTAAAATAAATATTTTAACTATTTAATAAACTAATATTTAAATTTTAAAATACTTATTTTAACTATCTAATAAACTATTTAATAAGTATTTTAATAATTATTTAACTATCTAATTAATGTGTAATTGAAATGCTACAATAAATAATATGTTTAATTTTATGTATAGATAATATGTTAAATAATTGAAATGTTTATATTTATGTTAAATAAATAATATAATTAATAGTGTAACTGAAATATTATAAGTATTACAATAAATAACATGTTCAAATATAAAGATATGCAATGCAATTGTGAAGAAAGATATGAAGTGGGTGAGTGGAAAGGATTTTATGGTATGACTAGAAGAGTTGGGGTTCAATACCCTTTGGGTCTAATTTTGTACAATCCCTTTTGGGTCTAATTTTTAAAAAGTGAAAATATGGAAGTTATATGAGAATATGATAATGAGTTTTAACCATTAGATTTTAAAATAAATATTTTCAAATAAATGATGGAAGAGAGAGATAAAAATATTAACACTTAATTTCCATCATTTATTTTAAATTTTACTGGTTCAGATTTATTTTCATATTCTCATATAAAAATGTCTTACCACATAAAATCTAATAATATTTATATTAATATTTATAATATAAAGTGATCATATGATATTATATTTAAGGATACCAATAAGTAGTGTATCATTGATGTTAAAAGTTAGTTAGTGTTATGAATGTAATTTAGTTTTATGATGTTAATAATGTCGTTTAGTTATTTTATGGTGTTATTTAGTTTCTATAAGTAGTTATTTAATTATTTTAATCATCTTAAAATAATTGTATTTTAGTGTGATTATTTTAGAGATAATATTTGGAAAAAAAAGGAGTATATGTATTTATATTATTGAAATGAGATTTTTTTTGTTTACTGAAATGAGATATTTTTAGTAAAGAAGAAGGTGAGAAAGAAAGAAGAGCAAATGTGTGGATCATAATTGAGATAGGCTTATTTAGGAGACAAAGTTAAAACTGGTCAAAATCACTTAAAATCTAAAAATTTACCGTAGCAACTCTTAAAAACACACGGACGTGTTAAAAAAAAGGTAATAATTTTGCTCTAGTGACAAACAGTTGTGCAAAACAATTTTTCTAATTCATCTCAAATTTCAACATGAGTTTTTTAACTTTAAATTAGTTATTATTTTATATTCATTTCAATTTTAGTTATTCTATTACCTTTTTAAAAATATTGTTTTCTTCCCTTGTTGAACCTCACAATTTTAATTTGTTCTTCTTCATCATAACTCTGATTTGAGTGGAACCAATGTCAAAACGAACATAAAAATATTATCAATATTATCCATCAATTTAATATTTGATTTAGGATAAGTTATTTAACCTAAATTTTGAAATTGATATTTTTAGAGTTAATTCTCGTATTTAATTTTTAATATCTAACCATAAACTATCAAATTTGACCGATTAGAAGATGATGAGTCAAACAAACGGAAGATCCTTGCCGGTGGATAGAGATTCGTGTGAGAAAGCATCAAAATAAGGTACAAGATGAGAGTGCATTTGAATCATGATTATAAAATAAGTGAGATGAATGCGAGAGTCGTATTTCTTAAATTTCATCTAGCGTTCACTACGATAGCTAAAGTGATAATTAAATAAACGTGCAAATCTGAAAGTGTGAGGTTAAAAGAGAAACTAGAAACTTTATTTGTGAGGGCAAGGTGTAGTTTTCATGATGTTAAAACATTGTGAATCAACTACAACTTAAGTGGAATCATAGAAATCGAGCAAATGCAACCAAGACAAGCACTTCTGGCCACAAGACACCAATAGGTCGACTCACATATTATAGGTCGACCTACTGCAAGCCCTTTGTGAAGGAATTCAGGTAAAAGCTGAATGCGTCGACGCATTGCTTCCTTAGGTCGACGCATTGGTATTTTGAGGAACTCACGGGAATGCGCACGCCGACCCTTCAGGTCGACGCATTAAATTTTGGTTACTCAAGTGCAAGAACAAAATGCGTCGACACATTGCTTCCTTAGGTCGACGCATGGTAGTTTGAGGAACTCACGGGAATGCGCACGCCGACCCTTCAGGTCGACGCAAGTGTTACACATTGCTCATTTTCAGGTGCAATACACTCAATAGGTCGACCTATGCAGAGAGCATGTCGACTTGTCGCTAATAAATCTGATTTTCTGCTGTTTTCAAGTTGGCCTATGCATTGTATGTGGTATAAATACTCAAGTGATCATTCTCAAGCATTTTAACAAGAAACGTGAAATATTGACTCAGCTTCTTTTCATCTTCAACCTTTCGCTTATTGATCGAGAATCACACATAATCATCTTTCTCGATCGAAGTAAGGAACGTGTGTTGATAAGGTTCGACGGTAGATATTTGTCTTGTTCGAGATTCGACGGTAGATATTCATCTTGTTCGAGTGAAGATTGTTGAGGGTGTTTCTTGTATAAAACCTTAGGGTTTTTCCTTCTTCATCAAAGATTTTGTTCGAAGGTTTTTGACAATTGATTTGCTTTGGTAATCAATTCAGTCGTGCATAAGGGATTGAGGGATTGAAGATCCGCTCCACAAACTTGCTACAACCGGAGGATTGAGAAAGGAACAATCGGGGTCTTGATCGGTGAAGATCATAGACATTGACTTGATTCAACTTGAATCAAGGGGAGGATCGAATTGTATTAAATTTTACTGCATGTGTGTAGTTGGTGATTGGTACTTTCTATCCTTGTTAAACATTTTGCAATCTAATAAAACTTTCCTAATTTCATTTGAAATTAGGGGCAGACGTTTTCCTGCAAGGACGATAGAGGAACTGCCTAAACAAATATCGTGTTCTTTATCGTTTTTACTTTATCTTGTTTCCATTTGTTTTCGTTTATTTCCATTGTTGAACAAAAACTAAGGTTAGGTAAATTATCGATCACCAAGTGTTCGATAAAATTACTCAATCAAATTTTTGTTCAAATTTTAGTGAAAACGTTCATTGTGAGTAATATACCATATAGTGTGCAATTGATACAATTGATATATTTGTTAAAACGTAATTCATTACTTGACATTTTCATCCGTTCGGTTTAGTGCACATATCCGGTCCCCGATAACATAATCGCTCTTAGACGATTAAGTGATTCAGGGAAGTCACGTTTCAAAAGCTAAAATTTTCTTAAGTCGGAAAAAGGTGGTCTATTCACCCCCTCTAAATCATTCCTATCGTCTAACATTATTAAGGTTTTGATAGATTAGTTTATGTTGAACATGTTATCATTCATGTTATAGTTATCTAATTATCATATTTATTTGATAATCGATAAAATACTGAGTTGGGCACACGTGATGAATTAGTTGATGTGATAATTTATTATAATAATGTACTCGTGATGATATTGAGTTTACAATTGACTTTTGGCATCAAGTGGTTCCTGTAACACCCCATATTTTACAGTTATTAATTTAATGGGAGTTTAAATTAATTTCTTGGATTATTGGTATTTTAATTGGACTTAAGTTGGAAATTGTGTAAAATAAGCTATTGGGCCAAGTTGTGGTTAGTAATGGAGGGGGTGTAATTGATAGGCCTTATTACTAAAGTAATTTTGCTTTATTTTCATAAAATAAGAAAAAAGAAAGAAATTGGAAATTAGAAGAAGAAAACCTAAGAGGAAGAAGGAGAGAGCTCATGGAGAAAAGAGATTTTCGTATTCATGGTGCAGCCCTCACAAAATGGGTCATAACTCTCTGCTCGTAACTCCAAACCAGGTAATTGAGTCGTATGACATAGGACTGATATAGATATATTATTTCATGTCAATTGAGTCGTATGATATAGTTGGGATTTTGGGGATGTTTGTTGATAATTATCTGTTTTGATGAATTTCCGTGAATTTGGTGTCGTATGATGTTTGATGATGCATAATATATGTTATATGTGTGTATGATATATGTTGTGTGGCTGTTTTGTGGTGTTTTATCAACTTGAATCGATTTGGTCGAGGTGGTGGAATTTGGGATTCAGGTTCGTATGCTGTCAATTGCGATGGGAATCTCTGATTTGGTCAGTTCGCGTCGCGTCCAATTGTTGGCGCCGCGAACTGCTTGGCAGAAAGCTTGAGGAGAATTATTTCACTCAGTTCACGCCGCGTACCTTGTTGGCGCCGCGAAGGCATCGTTTCCTGGCAGCGCATAGCGAACAATGTGTGGCGCCGCGTGTTGCTAGTAAATTTTGAAAAGTTTAAAGATGCGCATCTTTTGAACCCTTGGCCTGTTTTAAGTGCCGTTTCGAGAAGGATGAAGTTTATAAAGTATTCTTTAATGTTAGGATGATGAAATGAGCAGTAGCTCGAGATTATTTTTAAATCACAATTTTGCTTGTTTTGATGAATGTTGTGTTGTGGACATATATGATGAGATGTAACGATACAAGCTATGTTTAAAACATGATTCCTGTGATGATTTGTTTGTTGGTATGATGAATCCTATGAGATAGTTTTGTGATGATGTGAGTATGATGTGAATATCTTGTCTGTTGGATGGATGACGTATTGTTGACATATATGATGAAATGTGACAATATAAGATGTTGTTTTTGAAAAACATTATGATGTGATGATTTGTTGAGAATTATATGATGATGATTGCTTTGTTTTAGAATGATATGGATACATGTATGTTCTTCCTTATTGATGATGATGATTGATGTGGATACATGTATGTTCTTTAATGATGATGATAATGATTGATTGTATTTGAATGATGCTAATGTATATAAACATACTTTGATGATGATGATGATAATGTTGATGATGATGATGATGATGATGATGATGAAATGAGTATTTGATGATGTTAATCATAGACTTGACGATGGTATAAGTATATTCATGTATGTTTGCATCCATTCATATTCATTGATGATGCT
Organism: Vicia villosa; assembly: GCF_029867415.1. Lineage (NCBI taxonomy): Eukaryota > Viridiplantae > Streptophyta > Magnoliopsida > Fabales > Fabaceae > Vicia > Vicia villosa. The sequence continues at coordinate 23,501 of NW_026706718.1, read as the reverse complement.
GTATCCATGATGATGTGTTGGATCAGTAAAGGGCATGATTCCCATTGTGTGGAATCTGTGCTGGCAGGGCCGTATCTTGATGATGTTGGATCGGTCATGGGTTATTCCCATTTGATGATGTTGGTACCACATGCATAGTGTCAGTTCATACATATGCATACTTTTATAACATGATTGGATGTATTCTAGTGTTATAATTATTAATGATGTGTTGGTTGATTGTTTTGTGATGATAAAACTTGTCTGAATTCTGAATATGTTTTCAATTGGGTGAATGATGTAACTATGATGTGTTATTATTTATGATTCAATAACATTTGTTAATTTGAATGAGACTCACCCTTACTGTTGACATTTTCAGATTGGCGAGTAGCGGCTTTGGCTTTGGTGAGTGTAGCGGGGAAAATCTGATATCGAAGCCATGGAGTTGACTCGAATCTATATTTCATTTGAAATCGCCACCGCGCTTTATTTTTTCAAAGGAAAAGGGAAAAGAACGAAAAACCCCAAAGTTTTGTTTTTAAAACAAGAAAGAGAACTCAGGTTCGGGTGTTGATTATATGAGGGGAAGGTTTAAAGCACCCCTCATATCTGTGGTATTCCACAGGAACCTTTTTGAAAATCTGTGTCGTGTGTGCTAAAAAACGGTTTATTTTAGTTTTAAAATAAGCTCGGCAAAGCGTTAAGCTTTGGGCCTACATACCTCCTCGGTGCAATGGAGAAGTCAGAGCTAATGTAGTTCCGCTTAAAGGGAAAACATTTTTAAAACGAATAAACACTTTATCATCGTTGGAGAGAAATACTCAGCCACTGATCTTGAGCATGAGAACAAACGAGTTCTTTGCATCGCAAATGAAAGAAGGGCTCCAACTCGGATAAAATCAACGAGTATGCCACTAGCTCTCTCACGCGGAAAAGATCTCATTATATCAATCAATTTCAAAATCGTGGGGTATAACCACTCGTTTCGACGATTAATAGTGTCTAAACTTTCGAAGAAAAGGCCACTAAGGGCAAAAGATATTTTTAAGAAAAAGGTTTTGAAAAGATTTGCAAACATAAGAATATTTTGAAAAAGGGAGAAGATTTTGAAAATTTAAGAATGGGAGGAGATTAAGAGGCTATCCTATTGCGTAAAATAAAAGCTAAAGAAAGAAACGGTCTAACCGAAATAAGAAGCCAACACTTGACATTATGAGTCAAGGTAGATTTCCCATCCTTTGGAATATCAATACTAAACCATCACATTACCACTTGGGGATCCAGATGAATTTATTATCTTAGCACCACTTTGCATTAGGCACATTAAAATTCTGACGAAAATCGGGCAGAGTAACGGCTGTTTTCGGGTAAAATCCTTATTTCAATGCCTTGGAATTAACCATCAAGGGCTTTCAAGGAAATACCTGCACACATAAACAGACAACAATCCAATGCCAGACAGACAGAATAACAGCAGAGTAACAACAGAATAAGGGTGTAGAGGCACTAAGTCCATAAGTCCGAATCTCCAAAATGCTAGGGATAGTAACCAATAGTCCAAAAGAGAGCCTTAGGTGTTTTTTAGATTTTTTGTTATTTATTAGTGTTTTAGCATAAAAGTAAAGTATGGTCCAAGTGGACAAAGGGAAAATGGCGGAAACATAAACATATGTCCAAATGGACAAAGAGAAAATAGCGGAATATAAAACGTCCAAATGGACAAAGAAAAAATAGCAGAATGTAAATATGATGAAATGATAAAGCATAAAGCAAAATATAAAGAGCAATATAATAAATTGCGGAAAGTAAAGTCAATTGTTAGATGTTAAAGATAACCATCTTGAAACTTGTCAAGTATGTTATCAAAGTTAGTAATGAAGATCGATGGTGAGTGAAGGATGTTCTCGGATTTAAATTCAATGGAACTTTATCAGAAGCTTGATAAAATCATAGCGACTACACGATAAATTTCCATAAGTCTTAAATCAACCGCATACAATTCTCTTCCATATTTGATCTTTTTTATTCGGGACACGAAATATTGCGCTATGTTAAGCAGATCGCCAAGTGATTTATGTAGAAATCACCCTACAACGAGGCCGGTCAAAACTTTATGTGCTAATGCATGCGAGAGAAGCGATATGTAGATCACTCTCCGAAAGCAATACCGCACGAAAAGAAAAATGGTGAGTGATCTAGTCTTTACCAAGAATCCATAAGAATTCTCAAGGTATTAAGACTTTCATCGATCAAAACAAAGAGAAACAAAAGATGGAACCACATTAAAAGCTCCTTTCATCCATAATTTCAATCACATAATTTTGCGGATTTGGATTCTCATCCTATCGACGCCCTAAGTCCATTGAAATTAGAGAGAAATTAGGCCTCTAACTTGTGATTCAAAGAAAATATCAAAAGAATGGAGTAGAAGAAGAGTTAGAACCAAAAACAAGTCAAAAATAGCAAAAACAAGCATTCTGCCTCACTGGAAATCGATTTACCTCTGTAGGAAATCGATTTCCTGCCTGCAGAATTCAGATCTGGTGCAAAAAACAGAGTGGAAATCGATTTCCCTCTGTAGGAAATCGATTTCCTGCGCACAATTTTCAAAAAAACAGCATTATGAACTTTGAAACTTGATTTAGGCAAACATACAAACACGTTATGATCACATATCCATTGGAGCACGAATTTTCCATCAAATCACCATCAAATAGGACCAATATAGCATCAAAGATGCATTGAACACAAGCAACAAAGAATCACATTATGGTAGATGGAAAGGGATGATGAAAATTACCAATTCTTGAACAAAACTTAGATCCACTTCAACAATCACCAACACAAAACTTGATCTCTCAACAATTGAAGAAAAAAGAGTGAAATGGATGGTGGTTTAGCTCAAAGTTTGTGAGGTTCAAGGTGTGACTCACAAACTTTATGAAAGAATAAAGAGCTTTGGTGAATTTGGTAGGGATGAGGAGAGAAATTGCAAGGGGTTTTTTGGCTCTCAAAGCTTGAGAAATGAGAGAGTAGAGGTCTCTATTTATAGAATTGGAGCAAGAGTAGTGGCAAATTGGTCTTTTTGTGTTTGGTAATTAATTTGTGGTTAATTGGTAATTAAAGTGGGATTTAAATGGTAAAATGATGTTTAAGTGGGTTTAATGAAGGAGATAATTTTGATGAGGTGGAAAATTGGTAAAATGATCAAATAAAAAGGTGCCAAAATGATGTCAAGCTTCCCTCCTTATATTTTTTTTTGAATTTTGCGCACAGGAAATCGATTCCCCACAGGGGTAAATCGATTTCCACCTTCAAATTTTCAAAAATTGTTTTCTTGCACTGTTTTGACTTTTGCCCGATCTTTCACCTGTAAAATATAAACAAAAGAGACAAAACACATATTTTTTGATTTTTGGTTAGCACTAAAGAAATAAAAATCTAAAAGTGCTTGATGATTCCCCTCAGAGATAATCACAGTATCAAAGACAAAGCCTCACAATGGTGCTTTTGATTGATGATTGAATGCAATTGATGTATGATCTTAGGGTCAAAAATTGGGGTATGACAGATGCCCCTATTTAAGTTTCTTTGATCCGGAAATACGATGATTGAAAATCTTCGTTTTGACGAGATTGAAGAGACTTAAATATATAAAACACGCAATTTTTGAACCTAAGATGCAATGCAATTTTTAATGAATGCATATGATGATGAAACAACACTGGGGAGAAAAAGAACTCCACTGGGGAAAGCACATGTCTTGTGGGAAGAACTCCAATGGGAAACAAGACTTTGTTGGAGAAACGAAACTTTTCTGGGAAAAGAAACTTCACTGGGGAAAATATTTCGCACCAGAGAGATTAAAGCATCACCTTTTACTAGGGCGAGAAAAGGGGGCATCCTCTTTCACTGGGGATGAGAACATATGCATCCTCTTTCACTGGGGAATCATAAGATATGCATTCTCTTTCACTGGGGATGAGAAAGTATATCACCTTTCACTAGAGAATCAGAATACCCATCTTTCATTAACAGAGAACACACCATCGTTCCACTGAAGATAAAAATGCATCGACGTACCACTGACGATGAAGATATAATTGAAGGATAGAAAAACACTTAGAAAGGGGGGGTTTGAATAAGTGTAGCTTTAAAAAACTTGACAGATAAAAATAAATTGCACAGTTATTTTTATCCTGGTTCGTTGTTAACTAAACTACTCCAGTCCACCCCCGCAGAGATGATTTACCTCAACTGAGGATTTAATCCACTAATCGCACGGATTACAATGGTTATCCACTTAGTCAGCAACTAAGTCTTCCAGAGTCTTCTGATCACACACTGATCACTCCAGGAACAACTGCTTAGATACCCTCTAAGACTTTCTAGAGTATACTGATCCACACGATCACTCTAGTTACAACCTGCTTAGATAACCTCTAAGACTTCCTAGAGTATTCTGATCCACACGATCACTCTAGTTCCTTACAACTTAATGTAATCAATTCTAAGAGTATTACAATTGCTTCTTAAAAGCTATAATCACAAACTGTGATATTTCTCTTAACGTTTAAGCTTAATCTCACTAATATATTACAACAGCAATGTAGTGAGCTTTGGTGAAGATGAAGATTCTGAGCTTTGAGAAGAACAGAGTTTCAGCAAGTTAATATGAATTGTTTTGGTGCAGAATCGTTAACCTCGCTTCTCATCAGAACTTCATATTTATAGGCGTTGGAGAAGATGACCGTTGAGTGCATTTAATGCTTTGCGTGTTCCGTACAGCATCGCATTTAATGTTATACGCTTTTGTCAACTACCTCGAGCCTTGTTCACGCTGTGTCTACTGACGTAGCCTTTAGTAGCTTTTAACGTTCCTTTTGTCAGTCAGCGTAGCTTGCCACTTGTACTTCCTTCTGATCTGATGTTTGTGAATACAACGTTTGAATATCATCAGAGTCAAACAGCTTGGTGCAAAGCATCTTCTGATCTTCTGACCTTGAAGTGCTTCTGAGCGTGATACCATCAGAACTTCAGTGCTTCTGATCTCATGTTCTTCTGATGCTTCCATAGACCCATGTTCTGATTCTGCTTCGACCATCTTCTGATGTCTTGCCAGACCATGTTCTGATGTTGCATGCTGAACCCTTTGAGACAAAGCTTCTGAGCGCTGAATTATGCATACTCTTTATATATTTCCTGAAAAGGAAATTGCATTGGATTAGAGTACCATATTATCTTAAGCAAAATTCATATTATTGTTATCATCAAAACTAAGATAATTGATCAGAACAAATCTTGTTCTAACAATCTCCCCCTTTTTTATGATGACAAAAACATATATAAATGATATGAATTTGCGATCAGAAAGAGCAGACGGCAAAAGACAAATTACACAGCTATAGCATAAGCATATGAATATGTCTCCCCCTGAGATTAACAATCTCCCCCTGAGATAAATAATCTCCCCCTGAAATAAATACTCGAAGAACTTTAATAAAAGACTTCCCTGATTATTTCGGTAGAGACGATCACATAAGCTTCTGTCTTTAGAGAATTCATAGCTTCTGACTTCTGCTTCCATTGGACAGCTTCAGAACTTGAATTTCTTTAGATCCCTAGAACACTCACAGCTTCTGATTCCTGCTTCCATCTAGGACAGCTTCAGAACTTGAATTTCTTTGATCTTCTGAACATTCACAACTTCTGATTTCTGCTTCCATTTAGGACAGCTTCAGAACTTGAGTTTTCTGGATCTTTAGAACATTCACAGCTTCTGATTTCTGCTTCCCTCGGATAGCTTCAGAGCTTGAATTTCTACCAACCTCACTTCATGCTAGATTTGTATCAGAACATTGTTGAATGTACCAGAGCATCATCAGAGCATCTCTACATCCTGAAATGTTACAGAACAAAAACTAAACGACAAAAGTCAGCATGAACGAGTCAGAACATAAAATGTATATTAGAACACATGATATGTATCAGAGCCATATAGGCTAAAATAATGTATCAGAGAAAATAGAATTTTGTCAGAGCAAATAGACAAATATGGATCAAATTCTATTATCAGTGCTTCTGATTTATTCTTCTTTCTTGCTTCTGATTTCTGAAGCTTGACAGCACTCAGCTTGCTTCAGTTTCCATGAGCTTATTCTTTTTACAGAATAACACTTCTTATGGTTTTGCTTCTTGTGTTTGCTTTGAAGATTCTCTTCACTTCTTTATACCTGCAAAACACTTAAACCATATAGAACTTGCAGTTCTTGTTAGTAAATGTGTGGGAGCTATACCCAGCAACTGATAGATTAATCAAATCATTTATCATTTATCTTCTCCCCCTTTTTGTCATAACATCAAAAAGAATATTTCAAAAGATTCAGATGAATAAAACGACAAATAAAATCACTGGAATGTAAAAACAAAGAAACTTTTCATTGATAATCAAAAGAAATTACAAAAGGTTCCTATGTTTAACAAGATGAGAAACATTCCTAGCAAATACATAAAAAGTCATCCCAAGAGGAAATGACTACAAAAATTAAAAACAAGACCCTAGCAAGACACATTCTGTGTCAACCCATCAAGAATCCCGGTGGTCTTCTTGTCTTCCAGACTAGAACCTCCACTGTAGGAGAGATTCCAGAGACCAAAGAGGAAGAGAGGGACAGTTCACAGACAGAGAGCTACTGTTGCAAACGGGGCTTTCCCTTAACATAGAAGTTAAGAATATCATTCTTAACCTCTTCCCATAACTCAAGAAAGTCTTCTGTCTTTGGGTGAAAGTTGATAACAACATCAAAGAAGAGGTCTGACTTGAGAGGTATTAGGAGAGCCATCCCGAGATATGCAGAGATCTGCCGCCTTTGAGTCATAGATCTTCAACAGGCTTAGAGCATGATTAAGAGATCCAGACAAAGGATTCAAGATGAACGCTAGGTTTGAACTAGGATTTTTAAAAGAAAGAAAAACTTTGTTTGAGCAAGAGAAGAAAACGGAAGAGAGAGAGAAAAACTTGATGAGGAATGCAAAGAGATAGAGAAGGAGAACACAGACAGAGTGTAAAAGAGAAAATATAAGAGAGAAGGAGAAGCGTTTGAAGAGTATTTTAAAAAAAAACGAAACAAATGATGGATAGCATTTAATGTTACGTGACATGAGGAGAGATAATAAAGTCAAATGAGGTGACTAGCACAGTTACCTATGGTCGGCGTCCCTTCAACTGCATGCGCGCTTATCCATGAACAGTAACGACAGGTTTACCATCCCGAGATAAAACGTTACAGCTGTTTTGCTTTAAAAGAGATTTCTCATATATCTGATAATCTTCTAACTGACTCTTCATCCAGAGCATCTGTGTACTGCAACCAGCAGCAGCGACATATTCTGCTTCTGTTGTTGATAGAGCAATAGTTGCTTGCTTCTTGCTATACCAGGAGATCAAATGACTTCCAAGAAATTGGCAACTTCCTGAAGTACTCTTTCTTTCAATTCTGTCTCCAGCATAGTCAGCATCGCAGAATCCTACTAAGTTGTATTCTTTAGATTTTCTGTAAACTAAGCCAACATTAGTAGTACCTTTCAGATACCTTAGAATTCTCTTAACAGCAGTTAAATGAGATTCTCTAGGATCTGATTGGAATCTAGCACACAAACAAACACTGAACAGAATGTCAGGTCTAGAAGCAGTCAAATATAGAAGAGATCCAATCATACCTCTGTATAACTTCTGATCTACCTTCTTACTTACCTCATCCTTACCTAGGATGCATGTTGGATGCATAGGAGTTTTGGCTTCTTTGCAGTCTAGAAGATTAAACTTCTTCAGAAGTTCCTTCACATACTTGGTTTGGTGAACATACGTTCCTTCTGATGTTTGATTTATTTGTATTCCAAGGAAATACTTGAGTTCTCCCATCATGCTCATTTCAAACTTAGCCTGCATAGACTCAGCAAACTCCTTTCCAAGTGTAGCATTAGATGTTCCAAAAATAATATCATCTACATATATTTGACAAATTAAAATATCCCTTTTAAAGGTTTTACAAAAGAGAGTAGTGTCCACTTTTCCTCTAGTGAAACCATTATCCAGAAGGAAAGAACTTAAGCGTTCATACCAAGCTCTGGGAGCTTGTTTCAATCCATACAACGATTTCTTTAGTTTAAAAACATGATTAGGAGACATAGAGTCTTCAAAACCAGGAGGTTGATGGACATAAACTTCTTCATCTATATAACCATTTAAGAAGGCACTCTTAACATCCATTTGATAGAGAGTGATGTTATGTTGAGTGGCAAATGAAATTAATAGACGAATAGATTCTAACCTGGCCACTGGTGCAAAGGTTTCTGTATAGTCAATCCCTTCTTGCTGACTATAACCCTGAGCCACCAGTCTGGCTTTGTTCCTTACCACTTCACCTTTCTCACTGAGCTTGTTTCTGAAGACCCATTTTGTACCGATTATATTGAATCCATCTGGTCTAGGAACAAGATCCCAAACATCATTCCTTGTAAACTGATTCAGTTCTTCTTGCATAGCAATTATCCAGTCTGGATCTTCTAGAGCATGATCAACAGAAGTTGGCTCGATCAAAGATACAAGACCTAATTGACAGTCTGCATTGTTCTTAAGGAATGCTCTTGTTCTGATAGGATCATCCTTCTTTCCAAGAATGACATCTTCTGAATGACCAGAGATGAGTCTGGATGATCTTCTGACAGATGGTTCTTCAGAAATGCTTAGATTCTCCAGAGAAGCTGATACTTGATCTTCAGATTCTTTGCTTCTGAGAAGCTCTGCTTCTGATGCGTTGCTTCTTGGCTCAACAACTTCTGATATATCAATATCCCAATCTGCAAAATTATCAAACTGCTTTGGTTTTTCAGAACCAAGCTTATCATCAAACCTGATATTGATTGATTCTTCTACAATCAATGTTTCAGTATTGTATACTCTGTAGCCTTTTGAGCGTTCAGAATATCCAAGAAGGAAACATTTTTGTGCTTTGGAATCAAACTTACCAAGATGATCTTTAGTGTTCAGAATAAAGCATACACATCCAAAAGGATGGAAATATGAAATGTTGGGCTTTTTATTCTTCCACAATTCATAAGGAGTCTTATTTAGAATAGGTCTGATAGAGATTCTATTCTGAATATAGCATGCAGTGTTTATTGCTTCTGCCCAGAAATGCTTAGCCATATTGGTTTCATTGATCATGGTTCTGGCCATTTCTTGCAGAGTCCTATTCTTTCGTTCTACAACTCCATTTTGCTGTGGAGTTCTAGGACAAGAGAAATCATGGGCAATACCATTTTCTTTGAAGAATTCTTCAAAGGATCTGTTCTCAAATTCACCACCATGATCACTTCTGACCTTTATGATTTTACACTCTTTTTCAGATTGAATCTGAATGCAGAAATCAAAGAACACTGAATGAGACTCATCCTTGTGTTTCAAGAATTTTACCCACGTCCAGCGGCTATAATCATCTACGATGACTAATCCATATTTCTTCCCTCTGACAGATGCTGTTTTGACTGGGCCAAACAGATCAATGTGCAAGAGTTCTAATGGCCTTGAGGTAGAAACAACATTCTTGGACTTGAATGCAGGTTTGGAGAACTTGCCCTTCTGACATGCTTCACAAAGAGCATCTGATTTGAATTTCAGATTAGGGAGTCCTCTGACAAGATCCAGTTTGTTAATCTGAGAAATCTTTCTCAAACTAGCATGACCTAATCTTCTGTGCCAGACCCACTGCTCTTCAGAAACAGACATAAGACAAGTCACCTTCTGACTCATAAGATCTTGCAGATCTGTCTTATAAATGTTGTTCTTCCTCTTGCCTGTAAATAGGATTGAGCCATCCTTCTGATTTACAGCCTTGCAAGACTTTATAGTTCCAGAGCCAATTATCTTGCCCTTCTGATCTCCTCCAAACTTGACTTCTCCTCCAGACTTAAGCACCACGTCTTGGAACATAGACCTTCTTCCTGTCATGTGTCGTGAGCATCCAGAGTCCAGGTACCACGACATGTTGTGCTTTGTCCTTTTTGCAGCCAAGGATATCTGCAATAGGAATAATCTTATCCTTAGGTACCCACATCTTCTTGGGTCCTTTCTTGTTAGATTTTCTCAAGTTCTGATTGAACTTGGGTTTAACATTGTAAGCAATAGGAGGAACAGCATGATAATTTTTAATGTGAGTTTCATGATATTTCCTAGGTTGTGTCACATGCTTTTTGGTGTGTGTTATGTGAAAACTTTGAGCATGTGAAGTGTGCCTAATATCATGGGAGTGGCCATACTTGAACTGATCATACAATGGCTTGTATGTAAATTTCATTTCATCAACAGGTTCAAGTTTGTATGGGGTTTCACCCTCAAAACCAATGCCGACTCTTTTGTTTCCAGACACAGCATATATCATAGAAGCTAGCTGACTTCTGCCAATACTTCTAGATAAGAACTTCCTGAAACTTAAATCATATTCTTTCAGAATATGGTTTAGACTAGGAGTGGATTTTTCTGAATCAGAAGGAGATCCAACATTATTGGATAATTTTAAAAGTTTTTCTTTTAATTCAGAATTCTCCAACTCAAGCTTCTTTGTTTCAAATTCAAATAGCTTTTTCAGCTCTTTGTATTTGAGACTAATCTGAGACTTGAATTCCAGAAGTTCAGTTAGACCGGAAACTAACTCATCTCTAGTAAGTTCAGAAAATACCTCTTCAGAATCTGATTCTGATGTAGATTTTGATCCGTCATCTTCTGTCGCCATCAGTGCACAGTTAGCCTGCTCATCTTCAGAGTCTGAATCATCTTCTGACTCATCCCAGGTTGCCATAAGACCTTTCTTCTTATGAAACTTCTTCTTGGGATTTTCCTTCTGAAGTTTTGGACATTCATTCTTGAAGTGTCCAGGCTCATTGCATTCATAGCACATGACCTTCTTCTTGTCAAATCTTCTGTCATCAGAAGATTCTCCACGTTCAAATTTCTTTGAACTTCTGACGCCTCTGAACTTCCTTTGCTTGTTCTTCCAGAGTTGATTTAGCCTTCTGGAGATCAAGGACAGTTCATCTTCTTCTTCAGATTCTGATTCTTCAGGATCTTCTTCTCTAGCCTGAAAAGCGTTAGTGCATTTCTTGATATTGGATTTTAATGCAATAGACTTACCTTTCTTTTGAGGCTCATTTGCGTCCAGCTCTATTTCATGACTCCTCAAGGCACTGATAAGCTCTTCCAGAGAAACTTCATTCAGATTCTTTGCAATCTTGAATGCAGTCACCATAGGACCCCATCTTCTGGGTAAGCTTCTGATGATCTTCTTTACGTGATCAGCCTTGGTGTATCCCTTGTCAAGAACTCTCAATCCAGCAGTAAGAGTTTGAAATCTTGAAAACATCTTTTCAATGTCTTCATCATCCTCCATCTTGAAGGCTTCATACTTCTGGATTAAAGCGAGAGCTTTAGTCTCCTTGACTTGAGCATTTCCTTCATGAGTCATTTTCAAGGACTCATATATGTCATAGGCCGTTTCCCTGTTAGATATCTTCTCATACTCAGCATGAGAGATAGCATTCAGCAAAACAGTTCTGCATTTATGATGATTCCTGAAAAGCTTCTTCTGATCATCGTTCATTTCTTGCCTTGTCAGCTTTACGCCACTGGCATTTACTGGATGTTTGTAACCATCCATCAGAAGATCCCATAGATCACCATCTAGACCAAGAAAGTAACTTTCCAGTTTATCTTTCCAGTATTCAAAGTTTTCACCATCAAATACCGGCGGTCTAGTATAACCATTGTTACCGTTGTGTTGCTCAGCAGAGCCAGATGTAGATGCAGGTGTAGACTTTGCAGTTTCATCAGCCATCTTTTACTGAAGCGTTTTTCTCTTCCTGAATCTTTTCTAAACACGGTTAAGTGTTTGCACCTTAGAACCGGCGCTCTGATGCCAATTGAAGGATAGAAAAACACTTAGAAAGGGGGGGTTTGAATAAGTGTAGCTTTAAAAAACTTGACAGATAAAAATAAATTGCACAGTTATTTTTATCCTGGTTCGTTGTTAACTAAACTACTCCAGTCCACCCCCGCAGAGATGATTTACCTCAACTGAGGATTTAATCCACTAATCGCACGGATTACAATGGTTCTCCACTTAGTCAGCAACTAAGTCTTCCAGAGTCTTCTGATCACACACTGATCACTCCAAGAACAACTGCTTAGATACCCTCTAAGACTTTCTAGAGTATACTGATCCACACGATCACTCTAGTTACAACCTGCTTAGATAACCTCTAAGACTTCCTAGAGTATTCTGATCCACACGATCACTCTAGTTCCTTACAACTTAATGTAATCAATTCTAAGAGTATTACAATTGCTTCTTAAAAGCTATAATCACAAACTGTGATATTTCTCTTAACGTTTAAGCTTAATCTCACTAATATATTACAACAGCAATGTAGTGAGCTTTGGTGAAGATGAAGATTCTGAGCTTTGAGAAGAACAGAGTTTCAGCAAGTTAATATGAATTGTTTTGGTGCAGAATCGTTAACCTCGCTTCTCATCAGAACTTCATATTTATAGGCGTTGGAGAAGATGACCGTTGAGTGCATTTAATGCTTTGCGTGTTCCGTACAGCATCGCATTTAATGTTATACGCTTTTGTCAACTACCTCGAGCCTTGTTCACGCTGTGTCTACTGACGTAGCCTTTAGTAGCTTTTAACGTTCCTTTTGTCAGTCAGCGTAGCTTGCCACTTGTACTTCCTTCTGATCTGATGTTTGTGAATACAACGTTTGAATATCATCAGAGTCAAACAGCTTGGTGCAAAGCATCTTCTGATCTTCTGACCTTGAAGTGCTTCTGAGCGTGATACCATCAGAACTTCAGTGCTTCTGATCTCATGTTCTTCTGATGCTTCCATAGACCCATGTTCTGATTCTGCTTCGACCATCTTCTGATGTCTTGCCAGATCATGTTCTGATGTTGCATGCTGAACCCTTTGAGACAAAGCTTCTGAGCGCTGAATTATGCATACTCTTTATATATTTCCTGAAAAGGAAATTGCATTGGATTAGAGTACCATATTATCTTAAGCAAAATTCATATTATTGTTATCATCAAAACTAAGATAATTGATCAGAACAAATCTTGTTCTAACAATAATAACATACACCAACGTTCCACTGAAGGTGAACTACCAACGTTCCACTGGAGGTAGAAAAGAGATATATCGCCGTGCCATTGACGATAAAACATACCAACGTTCCACTGAAGATATGAAGAGATATACATCGACGTACCACTGACGATGAAGATAACAAGATACACCATCGTTCCACTGAAGGTGAGCTACCAACGTTCCACTGGAGGTAGAAAAGAGAAATACATCGACGTACCATTGACGATGAAACAAGATAACAAGATACACCATCGTTTCACTGATGGTGAACTACCAACGTTCCACTGGAGGTAGAAAAGAGAAATACATCGACGTACCATTGACGATAACACATACCAACGTTCCACTGAAGATATGAAGAGATATACATCGACGTACCACTGACGATGAAAGAGATGTACCGCTGTACCAATGACGGTGAAGAGCAATCAATAATATTTTTTCAATGATTTGAGGATGCAAACACAAATTCATAATCTCAACATTCATCATCCAGCGACCAAAGTTCAATCCATGACCAGATGGAAAGAAGCTGCCAAAAAGACTGGACCAAGTGAGGGAGAAACTCACTGGTCTTCTGTTCGTAGACATCTGAACTGAAACATATCATCCACCTAGAAACAAATTCAGTGGGGATTTTCAAGGAAAGTGAGCTTTTTCTGCTTAAGATACTCTAAATGACAGAGCAATTTGTTTGACAGTAAACTTCATGATAGCAAATGTGAATGTATGACTGTTTTTGATGCATGTTAATGATGCATATGCTGCCAAAACTTAGCACAAGAAATGAACTCAAGAGATGGAGTACGAAAATAGCATAATCAAGCGTGTCTCAAGCTGAACACCAGAGCAGAAACTGCTATAACAATCTTTTGATGGCATCAGAATAAATGCTACCCAACACTGAGGGAACATTGGAGCTGAGAGAACAAAAATAACTGAGTTCTACATTATGTTCGGACCAAGCCAAAAGTTCATTAAGTGGGATATATTCTTCCCCTTTTGTATATGAATACATCAACCTATCCGTTCCTTGTAATGCACTCATGAATCAAAACAAAACTTCTTTTATATTTTTCAAAAAAAGATTTTGTTGAAATCAATTTTCTCTCTGTTTTAAAAAGTATTATCAACAATAAATGCCATTTTGAGAGATATGAAAGAAATAAGATTGCCAATAAAAGGTAAAGGCTCAAACTTTTTTTAATAGAATGGAAGCCTGCAAAAGGCAAGACCCCATGGATTATTACAAAGTTTGGAAAGTGGTAATTTTGTGGAAAAGGTACATTGAAATGTAATGACCCTATCCTCTCTCTCAACTTGGAATTCCTGAGCAAAGGCTTCCGTTGAAATATGTTGAACTTCTCATGATAAACAGATGACTGCTGATGATCAAGTCTTGTCTGATGTAGTTACTTGCCATGAATCCCTAACTTTTGCCTGGACCGCCCTTTCGGGTTTTCAGTCCACCGGGTATTTTATTCTGTTTATGTCTCTAATTTTTGCCTGGACTGCCCTTTCGGGTTTTCAATCCACCGAGACGCTCTTTTTTGCCTAAGCCGCCCTTTCGGGTTTTCAACTTAGTGAGCTGTTCTTTTATTATTTTAGGCGAAGTATTTCTTGACTACATCAGCATTCACGGGACGTGGGAGCTCTTCTTCGTCCATAGTTACAAGAATTAATGCACCGCCAGAGAAGGCTTTCTTAACAACATATGGTCCTTCAAAATTAGGAGTCCACTTGCCCCTTGAATCGGAGGTGAAAGACAAGTTCCTTTTGAGCACGAGGTCGCCTTCTCTGAATACACGAGGTCGAACCTTCTTATCAAATGCTTTCTTCATTCTTTTCTGGTACAACTGACCATGGCATAAAGCTGTCATTCTCTTTTCTTCTATCAAATTCAATTGATCAAACCTGCTCTGACACCACTCAGTCTCAGATAACTTGGTTTCCATTAAGACTCTCAATGATGGAATCTCAACCTCAATGGGGAGCACTGCTTCCATACCGTAAACCAAAGAAAAGGGAGTTGCCCCGGTTGAAGTACGAACAGATGTACGGTACCCATGCAAAGCAAATGGGAGCATCTCATGCCAGTCCTTGTACGTAACAACCATCTTTTGTACAATCTTCTTAATATTCTTATTTGCTGCTTCAACAGCTCCATTCATCTTTGGCCTATAAGGCGAAGAGTTGTGGTGTTCAATTTTGAAACTTTCACACAATTCTCTCATCATGTTGTTATTCAGATTCGAGCCATTATCAGTAATGATCTTGCTCGGTACACCATATCTGCAGATGATATTGTTCTTGATAAATCTGACCACAACTTGCTTTGTTACATTAGCATATGAAGCAGCTTCTACCCACTTGGTAAAGTAATCGATTGCTACCAGGATGAATCGATGTCCGTTCGAAGCCTTGGGTTCAATCATGCCAATCATATCGATACCCCACATGGAGAAAGGCCATGGAGAGGAGATGACATTGAGAAGTGTCGGGGGCACATGAATCTTGTCAGCATACACCTGACACTTGTGACACTTCTTTACAAACTTGTAGCAATCTGTGGACCTCCGATTTTTTTTAATACCGGGCCATACCTCTGATCTGTAGAGATACGTGAACTGACTCTTTTTTGTCGCTTAATGCTTTCGCATTTTTTTGAAAATTCACAGAGTCGCCACCGACCTTTTATTTTATCCAATTAAGGAAAGGTTTATAAAAGAAACAGAAAAAAGACCTTTAAGAAATTCTGGGTAAGGGGGTAGGTTATACAAAGGGAAGGTGTTAGCACCCTTTGTATCCATGGTTATCCATGGGCTCTTAAGTTTGCTTAGCTCACTTGTTTTTCGATCACTTTTCAATTGCTCTGAAATTGCTCATATGTGGTTTCAAATACCTTTGTAATTTGAATTTTGTAATGATCCGTGTGTGGATGTATACAAAATGCTTGTTTATCTTTCGAAAGATGTTTTGAAAAGAACGTTAACTTTGTAATAACCCGTGTTTGGATGTATACAAAGTATTGTCTTTTTTGAAAGTTTTGAAAAATCAACAGTGTATGAGAATTTTGTTTGTTTTGATTTGAGCAAGCAAACTAGGAGGTCTACCCTAAGTTATAAGGTCTTTATCCTATTTCCTTTAAAAATCTATCCTTTCACCGGATATAAAAGCAAGGTTCGATTTTGTACTCAAAACAGTGGAATTTTGACTTTGATTTTGAAAGGAATGAGAAGGGATTACCTTAAGAGGTGCAAGTGTGATTGTGATTGGATTCAGATATTTATCTTTGAAGTTAGTGATCTAACGGTTCAATTTTATCTTTGACATACACGCAGTTTATATGTGCTGGAAATTAAAATGCGGAAATGTAAAGTGCGGAAAGTAAATCTACGCTATTACATCGATTGTGCAGGAAATGTAAACTAGCCTATTTACATGAATTTGACATCCTATACATTTATCTAGGAATTTAAATTGCAAGAAAAATAAAAGGCATGTTTTTTGGATTTTTTATGATTGGTTTTAATTATAATTAATGCATGATTAATTAAATTAAAATGAAGAAAAAAGATGAAAATAGATTTAAACCTAGAAATTAAGTTTAAAATATGTACAAAATATTTGTTAATTAATTTTAAAACAAAACTAATTTTTTTTGGAATTTTTGGAATTGATTTAAGTTAATTAAAACATAATTATGTAAATAATTATACAGATAATTAAAACTTGAAAAGAAAATTATTCAAAATATGTACAAAATTAGTTTATAATATATAAACAATATTTTATATAAAGAACAATTTTTTTTATGATTTTTTGATTGGTTAGAATAATTAAAAAGCAAATATATAAATATATACTAATTAATTATGCAAAATATTAAAATTTTGAAGAAAATAAAATATTTTTATTTCAGAAAATAATATATTATTTTAGAAGTCTAAAAATATTTTTTTGTGTATTTTTTGGATTTTTAAAACTATTTTTAATTAATTTAACAAAGAAATTAAAATAGAATAGAAAATAAAATAGAAAATAAAAGGGATACTTATCAGGTGTGATGGGCTGGAAAGTGCATGGTATGGACTGCTTATCTGATGCGTTGGATTGGCTTTGAGATTGATCATGTGGCTCAGATTGAAGAGAACATGGTATGATGGGATTGAGTGAAGCATTGAATTAGTGGGGAGACCAAAGTCAGATTGGGCCCACCACTGACTGCGTGAACCAATGGAAGCTGAGGGAGAGAGGTTTGAAAAGTTGACCGGCCAATCAGGGATGCACGCGTGGAAGTCAATAGGTCTCGGTTACTATTCATCATCTTCTTCACAGCTATGGCAACGGTTTTTTAGGGCTTTTGGCAACAGTTTTGATGTCCGATTTCCTCCTTCTTTAAACCTGCAAAAAACGTAAAATAAATACCAAAGGAGGACCCTACCCCCCTAAATTTAGGTCTGGGAATCCATTGGTGAGGTTAGTTTGGACTAAAAGTTCATGGATTTTGAGTTTCGAAGAAACTAAGCTCCACGGCCCAAGAATGGTGAATGATGAATTAGGGACTTAGAGCTTCATGTGATACGTCCAGTTTCCTCTAAATGGTGTCAGAGATGAATTAGAGTGATTATATTATATTAACACAAGCATTAATATAGAAAATGAAAGCTTGTACATGTATGTTCATGGAAAACATTAGGCACGTGCTACGACTCTCATGGGACCACACAAAGAATTTATTCTTACTCTATATGATCTCAGAAGATGATTGAAAGTGTTTGTTTGTATTAATATTGATTGGAATATGGAAATTGAAAATTACAAAGTTTGGAAATTTTTGTGAGGATTATGATGTTTCTATGCTATGCTTGAGCTATAATTTCGTGGTGTGTTCGCTCCTTTTGCTTATGAAATATGCAGCTTCATTTATAGGCCTTGGAGTGCTTAAATTTGAAGCTAAAAGCAATGATTGCTTTTGTTGAATTTTGACTTTCAAGCTTGGAACTCAAGCAACCTTGGCTTGCTCTTTCCTTAGCCTTTCCTTGCAGCTTTCTTGCTGCATAATTAAGCCACATGTGTGAGCTTTTAGCTTAGAAAATAAGCTATGATTTATCCTTCCTTTTTTTCCTTTTTAATTTAATCTTAAATGATAAAATTAAATCAAAAAATGGAGAAAAATGATGTGGGCTTTGTCTTGGTCGTGGGAGGCCCATAGTAACATGGAAATGATGTTTGAATGCTGAAAACTTGGCCCCATTTGGAAAAAATGCCATTTTGAACAATGTTGATTTCATGTATTTTCCCAAAATTTAGCCAACTTCAACAAGGTGTAAATCCTTCATTTTTTGTCATATGAAGGAGATCTTGCACTTTTTGGAAAGCTCAAAGAGTCCTCTAACCAATGCCTTTGGTATCATGTCAAAATGTTTTTTGAAGCTCCTTGTGTGTCCTTTTGAAAAAAGTGTCTTTTTGTTGACTTTGAAAATGACCTGTAATGTCTTTGATCATATTTTTCAAATGGTGAATCCAATGACCATGGGATCAATGGCATTTGAAAGATAATTGAATTTCCTTCAAAACAAGCTTTGGTTTGAATTTTTTGGATGAAGGATGAGAGAGTTATGATCAGTCAAAGTTGAGTTGACTTTTCAGGCAAAAACCCTAATTTTGAATCTTAGGGTTTTGTTGATTTTTGATCTTTCCTTGATGAATTATGATCATCCAATGATCAAATGATGAATCCTTTGACAAAATATGGACTTTGACAAAAAATTTCATTTTTGACTGTCTGTTGACTTTTTTGGTCAAACGGGTCGTCTGTTGATTGTTTGAGCTGCTGACGGTGCGTCTGAGTGAATTGAAGTTTGAAAATTTGTATGATGGTACTTTGAGATATATGGATGTGTATGAAATCCATTTGAGCTCTCAAAAACTTGTTTCTCCTGTAAAAACAAGAAAACCCTAGTCAGGGACTGTTTATGTAGGAGACAGTTAAGCGTACCTGATTTTTGTGCAGTGTTGAGTCTCTGCTAATCGCATGATATTCAGAAGACTTCTAGAACAAAAATCTTGGAATTTTGAATTGTGAAAGATTGATTTGATTGATGGTACAAAACACTGAGAATTGTACTGCCAGCAGTTTGGCTGTCAACTGACTGTTCAGGTATTGATGTAGCAGTTAGAGTGAAAAATCAACAGTCAAAGTTAATTTTCTTTTTTGTTGTTTTTGTTTTTGTTTTATGTGAAAAATGAAAGTTTATTTACATGACTTGTTAAAAAAACAGACATAATAAATAACTAATATACTGTTACCAGTACAGTCTGAGTTTCCTGATTCTGCGCCTGCAAAAAGATTTAACTCTGTACCAATTGTGTCAGTACTATTTATCTGTAAATAAATAAATAGCATGTGTGAAGTAATAAACAGTATTTGGCGTTTGCGTAAGAATAAATTCAACTGCAAGCCAAATTACTGTATAAGAAAAATTCTAAAAACTAAGTATTTCATATATCAGAATATTTGTTGAAATAAAAATCCATGATTATATGAGACTCTTAATTTTCAGATTGGAGTTTTCTTGAAAAATAATGCGGGCAAATTTTGGGGTATAACAGTTGCCCCTATTCAATCTTCTTAAACCTGAAGAGATTGTCTGAAATCTGAAGGTAGAAGATGATTGAATATTTAGATGCCCTGAAAATTTGCACTTACCTTGATCAGAAGAGATGTTGGAAGTTGCATTTGAATGTCGTCTGCGAAATGTTGTTGGCAGATTGAAACATTACCTGAGATGGGCTTTCAGATGCCACCTGGTAAATGTGTTGATGGTTTGTTCATCAGAATGAATCCATTGATTATATCTTGATGAAGGATTTGAAAGTCTTTGTGTTGACTGTTTCGGAACCGTCCAAGGTTACCGCTTTAAGTCTTGGAGGATGATTGCTACGGAACTTGTCCAAAGTTTTTTCTGCTTTAGATTTTGAAAGTTGATCATTGTGGAACCGTTTGAGGTATCAGCTTTAGATCTTTGATGTTAGATCATTCTTGAACCGTCTGAGGTATCGACTTTAGATCTTCAATGTTAGATCGTTCTGGAACCGTCTGAGGTATCGCTTTAGATCTTTGATGTTAGATCGTTCTTGAACCGTTTGAGGTATTGACTTTAGATCTGCAATGTTAGATCGTTCTGGAACCGTCTGAGGTATCAACTTTAGATCTGTGATGCTAGATCGTTCTGGAACCGTCTGAGGTATCAACTTTAGATCTGCGATGTTAGATCGTTCTGGAACCGTCTGAGGTATCAACTTTAGATCTGCGATGTTAGATCGTTCTGGAACCGTCTGAGGTATCGACTTTGATCTGCAATGTCTGTTTTTGAGTTGGTAAGTGATCAGAATGAATCTTCGGCTTGATTATATCTGAGAGAACCGTTCATGGAATTCAGGTGAACACTGCATGTGATTGAGAACATCTTTGTTGAAGATATCCGTCTACCTGAAAAATCAAGTTAGTGATATGCAATGTTTATGATGCATGTAAATGTGAGATATTCCCGGAGAAATATGCATGTTATGTTGTGTATGAATATGCGTATGAATATGCGCATGATGCATGATGTATGATGTATGAATATGAAGTATGAATATGAGATGTCAAGCTTCTATTTGGGAAAATAAATTTCCGTCAGTCATCTGAATATGACTATATTGTGATCGTTGATGATCTTTTGTCTTGTTTGAGTACCCTCGGCTGGGGAAATTCTTTGAGAACCCTGGTACCCTGTTGAAGGATCTTTGAATATCTCTTGGGAATGAAAGGTAGCTGGAAGTTCTGATGCCCTTTCAAATGGGAATGAGGAAGATGCATAATCCTCCGATGCACTATCTGACCAAGTCCGGGTGCGGGGATCACACCTTCTGAAGATAGTAATCTGGAACAACCCTGCTGGGGGATAAGACTTCTTTTGAAGAGAAAATCTTTTTGAGGAATTTGCTGAGAAATGCGTTTCTCTTGGGGATTTTCTTCTGATGGGATGATGTCCAGATAATTAGGACATTTCCTGAATGCTATTCCTGTTTTTCCTGGTAAACATCAATCATATTCAAATGCACATGTTCATTCAAAATTATCATTGGGACGCTTACGTATTTAAAACAGAAAAAGTGAAAATGGTGATTTTTGAGCCTAAGCTGCATTGATTTTTGAAAAAGAGCCATGATAGGCTGGTTAGCACAGGGAGACAACAATCCTAGAAGTAGGAAACTGTCAGAAAGTTTTGGAAAATATTTATAGAGATAAATAGCTATGTGAAAACAATCCAGTCAAGTTTCAACTCTGCTATTGCCAATCTGTCTTCGAGCATCTCATCCCTCACTTGTTGGAAGAAAGTGATTGGACTGATCGGTGTCTTTGAGGTGTTGAATCTTGATGGTGAGTAGGCAGCTGAACGGAACACTGTTGTATGCTTCATTCCCTAACTTTTGCCTAGGCTGCCCTTTCAGGTTTTCAGCCTACCGGGATAGTATTTGTTTAGTCTCTAATTTTTGCCTGGACCGCCCTTTCGGGTTTTCAATCCACCGAGACGCTCATTTTTGCCTAAGTTGCCCTTTCAGGTTTTCAACTTAGCGAGCTGTTTTTTTTTTTTTTTTTTTAAGAGAAGTATTTTTTGACTATGTCAGCATTCACAGGGTGTGGGAAATCCTCGCCATCCATGGTGGTAAGCAACATGGCGCCGCCGGAGAATATTTTCTTGATTATGAATGGTCCCTCGTAGGTGGGAGTCCATTTGCCTCTGGGATCACCTTGTGGTAAGATGATGCGTTTAACAACCAAGCCACCAATTTGGTATGCTTGACTTTTGACTTTTTTGTTGAATGCTTTGATCATACGCTTTTGGTATAGCTGACCATGACAAATAGCTGCGAGCCTTTTCTCATCAATCAAGTTTATCTGGTCCAACCGTGTTTGAATCCAATCGTCTTCGTCTAGATTGGCTTCTTTCATAATCCTTAGGGAAGGAATCTGAATTTCAATTGGAAGAACTGCCTCCATACCATAGACTAAGGAAAATGGAGTTGCCCCTGTTGAAGTACGCGCAGATGTGCGATAACCATGAAGAGCAAAAGGCAACATCTCATGCCAGTCTTTGTAGGTTACTGTCATTTTTTGTATGATTTTCTTGATGTTCTTGTTGGCAGCTTCCACCGCGCCGTTCATCTTTGGTCGATATGGAGAGGAATTATGATGCTTGATTTTGAACTGTGTGCAAAGTTCAGTAATCATTCTGTTGTTTAGATTTGTGCCATTGTCCGTGATAATCCGTTCAGGGATGCCATACCGACAAATGAGATTGTATTTGATGAACCGGGCCACCACATTTTTGGTGACAGAAGCAAATGAAGCTGCTTCTACCCACTTTGTGAAGTAGTCAATAGCGACCAGGATAAAACGATGTCCGTTGGAGGCAGTAGGTTTGATTTCTCCAATCATATCAATACCCCACATTGCAAAAGGCCAAGGAGCCGTCAGGAAGCTTAATGGAACTGGAGGTACATGTACTTTGTCAGCATATATCTGGCATTTGTGACATGTTCGGGAGTGATGATGGCAGTCTGTTTCCATGGTAGACCAGTAATAACCTGCTCTAAGGATCTTTTTAGCCATTGTATGTCCACTGGAATGAGTACCAAAGGCACCATTGTGTATTTCTTCCATGATCTGTTCTGCTTCCTTCTTGTTTACACAGCGAAGTAAAGTCGAGTCATGGTTGCGTTTGTATAGGGTTCCATTGCTTAGAAAGAATTTGGCAGTAAATCTCCTTAGAAACTTTCTGTCATTAATGGATGCCCCTTCAGGGTACTCCTGAGCTTCGAGATATCTTTTTACCTCATGGAACCATGGTTTTTCCTCGGTTCCTTCGGTATTGATCTCATTGCAATAGGATGGTTCATCTTGCCTGTAGATGGTGATCATAGGCGCCTCGTTGTCCCACCTGACTTTGAACATGGATGACATGGTAGCTAAAGCATCAGCTAGTTGATTTTCCTCGCGTGGGATGTGTTCGAAAGTGATTTCTTCGAAGTAAGGAATCAAACTCAGCACATATTCTTTGTAAGGAATTAGATTCGGGTGCTTCGTGTCCCATTCCCCTTTGACTTGGTAGATTACCAAGGCCGAGTCTCCGTAGACTTCCAGGAATTTGATTCTTAGATCGATTGCAGCTTTGAGACCCAGAATACATGCTTCGTATTCGGCTATATTGTTAGTGCAATTGAAGCATAACCTGGCAGTGAATGGTGTATGACCTCCTGCGGGGG